>NW_016917653.1:72942-94648 GCF_001483705.2 Eufriesea mexicana
CTGCTGACTCTCTGCAGTTCAACTATAGCTTCGTTTGCTACGATTAACCTTCCAACAGTTGAGTCGCAGGTTCGGCTGTGGCTACCATTGACAGACATTAGGTTTTCCACTACATTTTTGCCAATTTTTCTTTTGGCAATTATAGTTAAAGGAGTCGATTTGATGTACATACGTCACCAGTCGAAGGTTAAATGTATCTCTGATGAACAATCGTGATTGGTACTTTGAAAAATCAGTATTCTTCCGGGTATACTGATATTTTTGGATTTGCCTTAAATTGATTGAAATTTATTAAATTTTTGTTAAATTTGTTAAATTATTGATAGCTTTCTGTTTAGGTGAATTAGTTTCAGAAAAATAACACGTGTAGTTATAGTACTCTATTTTCCAATAACTACAATGAGTACCAACCAGTGTTATGAGTAATATTTCCCTGTAATTTTCTTCACTGTATACACTTCCTTACATTAAGCTTAAATTTTGAATTTCAAAATATTAATTAAAACATCGTTGATAATTTTGAAACATTAAGTATTAAATTCCAATTTTAAGTTCTTGTTTATAAAATGCGGTTTTTCGTATTTATTGATATTTCATTGAATTTCACATTTCATAGTATTTTTTTATATTCTTGGTATATATATTCTTCACTGTCTTCGTATTTGTCGAGAATGATCCGGTTCGATTATATTTCACGTGACAACTATGTCCTGGTTAGGAGATTCTTGTTACATGGAATCGACAGATTCATTGATATTGTGTGCTCATCCATCGTGATCGAGCCTGCAAATAAGTTTGTCCAGTATAGAGTTCCTGCACCTTTCGAAGGGTAGATACTTCGTCGAACCACTCGATCATTCTTCTATTGGAGCAATCTGGTGCATTATCTAAATCAGGAAATGTTTTGAACTCTTCCGTCCCTCCTTTGTCTTCTGTCATTTTTTTTATTTACGTTTGGCTGCAATCTTCTTTTGATACTGTGGATGATAGAATTTTTTATTTTCTCAATTTTCTTTGAAATTTTCTATTTTTATAGCGATGAAAAATGCAAATAGTCGATTTGGGTAGATATTTAGCTTTTATATGTATAAATTCGTTATTTACGATGTCAGATACATTTTATGCATGATAGTTATAGGGTTGAAATGATAAGTGATATACAATAAGTATTATTACTTGTAATATTGTAATAAAACAAATTTACTAAGCACTGTTAATGTAAATATCTTATTACTTAATAATTCGACTTTTGTTCCTTGTTTAACTATCGTCAGTTCAATTTTTTTTGCTGATAGAAAAGAAGTAAATTATTAATTTCTTTACTGTAAGAAAATGCATTGCTTTGCAAAGAGATTGACAGTTGCTTCCCTTTCTTTTACAACTATGACCAATGATTAGTCATAGACAACAACGTTACAATTAAAAAAGTTCAAAATACTTTTCCAGTTAACCGATACACAAGAAATCACGTGTAATATCTATTCTATTCTATAGTGGAATATAATTATTCCAAGTACGTGCATAGCTAAAACTGATGCAGAAACCGGGAACTTCATTGCCAGAGACAAAACTCAATGATGGTCCTCTTTCATGTGAAATAAAGGCGAGTACGGAAAAGACCTGGCAAATTCGATTGAGTCGTAGCACTTGCGTGGGTGGAACAAACGTTGCAAAACTAAAAATATTGAGTTTAATTGCCTGTCCTTTCAGACCACCCTTTCTAAAGCCGTTATTGCCTGCGCTTCCACACGATACCACCCCGACTATGTGGGAGGTCGAGGACACTTTGCAAAGCCTCTTTGGGCCCAGAGGAGCTGGTATGATAGTTTACCGAATCTAAAACTCATTGTCCCGAATCACCTCTGTTTTTTCACTACTTTCGTCGTGCCTCTGCTCACCAAGTCGTTCACCTACTCTTGGCCCTTTTTCATCTTTTTTTAACCCCCGTGATGGTCATCGATATAGGTTTCTATATATCTCGTTACATGGGAAATAATATGAACGATCAGAATTCAACTTTCCGAATGCGATCAAATATCGTTGAATAAATTAATCCATTATCTGGAGAGTTCGTTTATCAGAGGTACATCTTTCCAACTTGAGCAAACGTAGGTGAAGAAATCACCTACTCTTGACCCTTTTCATCTCTTTTTAATCCCTATGATAGTCATCAGTTGTGGTTTTTATATATCATCGCGAATAATATGAAAGATCTAAATTATTTTATGTTTGGTATTAATAAGGAATATTCGCGAGAAAAGGGTATAATCTGACATTCTACTGCGGTTAGGCGCGTATTGCCTTCAAAATATAAAAATCCTGTTTCGTTTAGGTATAAGAATTAATTCGCGAAAGGCAATGAGGAATTGATATATTATGGGAGTTCGAAAAAGTAAAAGGTCGTCGGTTAATCCTGAATCATAAATCATAAACTAACCTATTACAATAGCAGCAGAATGAAGTGTTTATGAGGAAAAGTATGTTTTCTATACCTGTAAGTATACAAGAAGGTCGTCACGATTATTATAAGTATTGTTACAGAGGAACGCTGTACAATCAGTTTAACCTTCTCCATGTTTATGTCGAGTATACTTGTCATGTAAAGATGGAGAAGATAATTTGCCTCTGTTATTTAAAGTGTAATTTAAATGAAATAAGAAACATATTCGCAATTTTAATATATTTAATTAGTCAATTAAATATATCTTTAATTCCGAATCCACTGAATATTGTTTTGCTTACAAACTAATCAAATTTCAAATTCTATACAAATTCAAGTATAACATTGATGAATTTTTAAATAATAGAAGTGGAAATTTTTTAATAAGATAGCTAAGAAAATTTGTCATTTTGTTATCATTTATTTCAATATTGAAGTAAATGCACTTATTCTGCTTGTCTCAAGTATACATATCACTTAAAAATAATTAATCATATAAGAACACGCTTTAAGAATTAAATAAGACACTTAAAGTGTTAAATATTTACAACAAATATTAAATAAAAAAATTATTTACTAGAAAGGCAAAACGTAAGATTGTCCTGTTGCATAAATATTGGAATTTAATTAGGTTATACAGTGATTTTGAATTTTCGCTCATTTTAATTAATAAAACAACTTTTTTGAGAAAGATGAAAAATTCAAAACTGTGACGATTACTTTATCATCTTAGAAAATGGAATCGACTTGAAATTCGGTAGAATATTTAATTGATTTTTCTCAAAGTTTGTAATGAAAGGATAAAAATCTATGAACAACACAAAATACCTGTTTGAGTAGTTCACATCATTCTAAAAATGATCATCATCTTCCTCTGTATTACATGACAAAGTCACTAAATCTAATCGCAATTATATAGAAGAATAAACTTGATGAAGCAATAAAGCGATAGCAATAGCACAATAAAATAATAGCAAACTAATGCAATACTGTGTAATAGTACTATTGTTCTCAAGTCGTAAAAGTCTCGTGAATTTTTACGGATATCTAATATGTGATATCAACCTGTCCTATATAAAACTACGTAATACGTGTTTGATATGGAATTACAGCAGCAACTGGAACCATTGAGAAAATCATAAAACGAGAAGAATATAAATATAGGGAAAAAGATATTCGCCGATATCTAATATATGCAGTTCAAGCAAATGTATAAGATATTAGCAGTTTTTAACCAATATGTAGTAAGAATTTTTAGGTATAAAAATTTTCAAGATTAATAATAACTCTCATTATTATTTATTTTTTACTTTATTCTTTTCCGTCTTTTATTTTATAAATCAATCGAAACGATACACATTTTCCGTTCATTTTCCTATTAGCAAAAATAAAATCTATATATTTTAATACACCGTAACAGTTTTTGAAAATTTTTACTATAGTATTAGATATCATATTAATTTCACAATTAATTATATAATTGATACAAAAATTTTTAATTCGCTGTTATTATTTCTTTTCTGCAAATCAATTGAAATTATATTGAATTATTACTATTAAATATACTCAAACATAATCTACTTATTACGTGTATAAAATTATACGTAATTTACTATATACCTTTTTTTATAATATCAGCAAATAATATGTATTTTTATCGTGTCGTGAGAACTTTTAACAATTTCAAAATAATTGCCACTATTATATCTTCTTTCCTATCTTTTTTCTTGTAAATGGATCAAAATTATACTCAATCTTCTTTATCACCCAGCAAAAGATGTATCATATTCTTTGACGTGGCCCAGAACTTTAATAATAATTACTTTTTGCGTGTGACGGAATAAAAAGGGACGAAAATTACTGGTAATCATCTGAAAGACTTTATCGAAAGATGCAATTGGCCGGATTGTCAAAGAAAGGTTGCAATAATTGGATGATTGCAAAGGAGACCGTTTCCTAACACTCCTCACGAAGAAAACTGGTATCGAAAATGATCGTCTATTTTTGCAGTATTGTCGATGAATTCTTCTACATTCAACAAACATCATTCGGCTTTGAAACAGCATGGAATGGAATGTCGAGTGTTACAAATCTACCAAGAACAATCTAACTGTAACTCGACTTGTTTCTTCTTCTATTGCAACATTTCTAGCAAACTTTTTATCGAGTTCGTTAGAAATTTCAAGTCGATCTCGAGTTCAATTTCTTATATCGTAGATTAATGTTGAATTATAAGTTGTCCGAATTTTTCGTCTATTAGATACTGAGGTCAAAACAGTTGTGAAATTAGGTTTCAATAAAATATTCAAATTGTTAACTATTTCTCCATTTTTATGTTATTAACATATTAATTCTGAATTAATCATTTGAATGTGTTGTTTGTTACTAATAAAGAAATAATTATGAAATTTGGTTCTAATATAATTTTGAAATTATATTATTATTTCAAATTTCTATATTATTTATGTATTACGTTGAATTATATCTTATATGAAGTTTTTACTAAATTATAGTTGCAAAATTAAGTTGTCATAAAATTTTCTGTATTATAAATATATTAGCTCTAATTGGTTATCTATTATTTGAATTTTGCATCTATTGCCAATGTCGAGGCAATTATAAAATTATGTTTTAATAAAATTTTCAAGTTGCTGGTTATTGCTTATGTTTTTATATTACGTCTGCATTAATTCCAAAGTAATTTATTCTTTCTTTTAATTCTTTATCTGTTACCAGTATCGAAATAATTGTGAAATTATGGTAGATCCTAACGTATGTGAAAGAGGAAATGAATTGGAATTACGAGTTATTTGTATTTAATTGGAGTTTAATTTATGAAACTTTACATTTACTTATATATATAAAACATACTTAATTCTCGTTGTTATAAAAATAAATAACTTTTAGATAATCGTTATAAAGCAATTTCCTTCTATCAATTTTTATTCATCTTTAATCTATCGCGTTTCGTTATATAATGCATTAAATTGCGTCAATGAAGAAACACGAAGGAATCCAATTGAATATTACGCAATTAATCACACGGGTCTTTGTCGGTATCTGAAACCGTAACGGAACGAAACCAAAAATATTGCATTATCAAATACTTGAATAAAAATACAAGAAAAACAAAGAGTATAAAAGTTCAAAGAAGAAATATATTCTATGAAATTATATATCTAGGAAAAGGTATATTATTTATTTAATTAAAATGAAAATTCGGCTAAAATGGATTTTTAATTTATCTCAAAATTAATAGAAATCATTTCCACGTAGATATTGCAAAAATAAATTAAGTATGACGTCTGTATCGAATTTTTATTCTGTTCTGACACGTTGACTGAGACTGCTCAAGGAATGTCGGGATTATACCAAACGAATGAAGGAACTGTGCTGTGAATAGAGAAATCGACTCTAAATCGTTCCTCAGATGCGAGTCACTTGACCGCAATGCCACTTGCGAACAACAAAATCCAATTACTTGTCACTGAATACTGCGTAGCTAAAGAGATGTTTGAAAATCGAGTTACGTTTCGCTTGCGAGTAAAGAGCTTTCCATTGTGAGTTTCCACGTACGTTGTTCGTGTTAATTAATTATTATTTTTCTACAAAGTCGTATAATTTAGAAGTTACGATAAAAATATATAATTCAAATATAACTCTAGAATTTTATTTTTGCCACTTGTATATTATTGCATCTTCTTAGTATACTATTATATCAACAGCAATTTCTGTTGTTGTGAATGAATTCAATATAACTTAACAAATAAAAAACATAATTTAATGATGCAATGTAAACTAATAATTTATACATATAAATTCCTTGATGTATATTTAGTATATTGCAAACTTATATTTGAATTTAAAGACATTAATAATTGAATGTTGATAAGATGTAAACTATTGGTATTTTATATGGAAAATTACAATTTATATAAAAGAAGCGTGTAATTGACATACTTATTCATTGTAAAAGATATTATAAGGTATATTATAAAAGCACATATACACATAAAAACTTAAGGAAAAAGTATATTATAAAAATATAAAATGTTCAAGGTTAGGATGATGTGTATCATATATAATGACACAAAATTTCCCATAAAATATTGGGTTTTCTATGGCCTTGCTTTATACCTTTTACACGCAAAATTAGTTCAGGAATCGATTTATGTTTAAAAGAGAACCTATGAATCCACTAAAAAAAGAGTATGATTACACTTTGCACGAGTGCATCGATGTACTTGTAAAAGGGTATTATTATAAGATAATAGTTCGTTAAACTATTCCAAGCTTTATTTTCCGATTTTTCTCATTCTATTTTAAGGTAATCGTTGAAATCTTGAACCGTTTAATCGAGAAAGAATATACAATCTTTTCAGATTTCTGAAATTTCAAAGAAAAGATCGAATTTACGAAGGAAAAATATTTTTGTTATTTTTATCTTGGAAAAATAATTCAGTACGAAGAAAATTCATTCAAATGTTGCAGTACAGAGCACATAAAATCGTATCTCGTATTTAATATCGCAAGTAAAAATTAATTTGCGAAGACAAGCTTTCCTAGAAATCAATCAATTCCTGATTTCATATGGTCTGCAATTTTCAATCAATTTTATATTAATTTTTAATTTTATTTTATTTCCATTTCACTGCTCGCTATTTTTCGAATATTCACAATTAAATTACAAATTTTTCGCCTGACAACTAATATATTCGCAGTCATATATTTTCATATAATGATTAGTTTTACTAATGTTTTATTCCATATACCTTTCACTACTTCTATACATTTCTTATAGATTTTGCAAGCTATAGTGAAAGAATAAAAAATGTCGATTATTCAAGAATATTAAATATACTTACAATCGCAATTGTTAGTATACTAAAAAATTTGATTTTTATTTCTCGTTTATTTGTATAATTTAACTAAATATTATTTACAATTATTTGCACAAAAGCTTTTGGTTTCCTTTTGTTATTTATCAGTATGCGTTTTCTTTTGTGATTATCTACTATCTTTTATTCGCATATGCTTTTCGTTAACTCTTATTAACTATTACGAAATTTTATTCCAGTCAGGTTTCATTGCAATCTCGCTGAAGAACATAACCCCTTAACAAAATTGATTTTATTCGACACGATTAATGTTAATAAATTGTGTTGTAACTTTTGTTCGCGAAACATTTTTGCATGAGTTACTTCGCATCATCGCGGCACGTGGTTCAACTTATGCAATTGAAAAATAATTAAGAAAAAACAATGTATATCATCTTAAAATTAACACACATTGTACTAATAACAAGGGTTACTTAATTTCTTATTATGCATTGTAGTATAGAAAATGCACATGTCGAAGACGTCATTTGCTACCAAGATAGTATACATCGCATCTTTAGTGAATTCTGGCGGGTTAGGTTAGGTTTGTCAATGACCAATTGCCTATTAACTCTTTGGGGCACGCTGGGATTAAGTGTTTCATATTTTGATGCACCATAATGCATGGTGGGACATTTTTGGTCCCACCTGGAAATATTGCAATAGCTGCATGCGCATAGGTTTATATTTCGTCACATTTATGTAAAGCAGTTGGTAATACCTTCAACAAATGTTATAAATGTATTCGCTCGTATTGGGAACATTCAACATGCCAGTATAGGTTCATCAATTGTTGCAAGCGGATGGTTTATTGCGACAATCTTTTTTTCCTGGTTTTATGATTTAAAAATTATGTGATTCCTTTATTAGTAGAAATATACCAATTTTATTTCATTTAAAACGCAATCAAAGTTCTATGCAATATGGGTCTATTTTATTATCTGAAATCCTGTGCCGCAGAGAGGTAATCGGCTTTTCGTCCTCGACACTTATCAACCGATAGTCTATTAATCGATTGCCATAGCAAACAATAATTTGTTATTTAACCCTTTGCGGTCGTATGTCTACTCTCAGTCACCACAGCAAAGAACCATACTGATTTCATATTGTATTCATCATGTAAACGGTGAAGAAAAATTTTGTTCCCTAGGGACCGGCGTGGTGTTTAACGTGTTACATGCGACCAAGGGTGTTATCTTTGGTTCACGAATCGGTCACCTCAAAAAAGGAAATAACCCTTAATCGAAAATTGTGGTGGAGGAACCCTGCCCTCAAGGTGACGTGCATAGAGGTCGATATTGCGATAAAAATTAATGAAGTAACCAGACAAAGGAGTCTTTCAGACTTCTTTTAATGGATATATATTATTTATAGGTTAGTGTAACAAAATCATTACAAAAAAGTGGAAAGTTTTGATTTATAATTATAAAAATACAAATCATAACTAATCTTTACACTTTTTCACGTCACAAAATTATTCGCTCATTTCATAATAATTACTGTTTTAGTTATTATCTTAGTGAAATTAATATTGTATATAGTTTTGTGACTTACTGTATATATTCTGTTTTAAATTCTTATATTACTTAAGAAAGGTATATCTATTTTCGAGCACTTCTTTAGAGCGACTAACCGACTCATGAGAGGGTGTCAAGAGGGTACGTGACGCGTACCCTCTAAACTCCTAATTCTTATCTAATGTTTATACAAACATTCGTTCTCGTAATCTAGGTCTTATAAATTATTTATTCACACCTGATATCCTAGATTGATTTCTGTATATAACTTTCACCAATGACTTTATCGAAAGCAACCGCATCTGAAAAATATCCGTTTATGGCCCCTTTAGCTCGCCTAGGGGTACCACGCACGCGGACTCATGTTGACTTCCTGCAGTCCCATTGTCAGCCAAATCCCAAGTGTCGTCGCCTAACTTTGTTGAATTAGGGTCGCATTGCTTCGCGTGCCTGGGACCGCTCGAAGCAATGAACAGGAAGTTTTCTAACGATACTCAATGTCAATATGGCAGGTTAGAAACTTTGGATTCGGCCGCTGATAAACCGTAATGGGGTCTTCCAAGCCTGCCTTTATTCAGGGAAGAATCAGTATATATAGATAAATACTCGAACCCATCATTGGATCCTGAAATATCATAATTCAAAGAAGAAGGAGGTAAAAAAGAATATGTATAATTATACCATAGTACGCTTTTAGAACAGTCCCACTTTTCACTCGTGTCCTAACACACATACGCAACATAGTATTAAACGCTCGCTCTCACACTCAGACACACCATCGGGTAACAATGTTGTCAAGATTTATCTGCTTGGTATGATCTCAAAGTAGAATACACTTGTTCCACATAAACTCTACAAAAGAAGCCTCATTCATTGACAGTCTCGTTCATTGGATGGCGAAGTAATCGAAATGAATAGCGAATAAAAATACTACGCGTTGGACATTCTTGTTTAAGCCAGTAGCTTTTGTGTCCACCGAGCAAAAGAAAAAAGGTTTGATTGTTTAGCTGTGTACCTGAAAAGCTGACAGATACACATA
Organism: Eufriesea mexicana; assembly: GCF_001483705.2. Lineage (NCBI taxonomy): Eukaryota > Metazoa > Arthropoda > Insecta > Hymenoptera > Apidae > Eufriesea > Eufriesea mexicana. The sequence continues at coordinate 82,816 of NW_016917653.1, forward strand.
TATGTGTGTGTGTGTGTGTGTGTATATATATATATATATATAGAAGTAGAAGTAATCTTAAAGCGGATATGTGTCTATAATTATGAAAGTGGTCTAAGTCATCGACTTAAGAGAAACGATTTTATTATTTACTTCGTGTTGCATTCATTTATATTACGATAAAATATATTTATTTTCTACAAAACAGTGAAGAATTGAATCGTTAGATTGAATTTGTAGCTTTATCGCGATTAATTTTATAATTTATGACGTATTTAAAGGCCGAAGCTTTTAATATTTCAGATGCAAATACAAGTGACTTAGACCACTTTCATAATCATAGGCATATATAATATCGTCGAAAATAAGGAATTTAAATGTAGAAGTTGAAGAGATTCTTAGCATGAGATGTTGGGAAAGAAACGTTTCAATTTTAATTCATAAGCACAAATAATTATGATTATGGACATTGATAAACTCTGGATACTCTCACCTAACTTTTAAGACCAGAATGATCCTCCTATAATTCTTACTTTTTATATAATACTTCATTTTAGCCAAAAAACGTGGCTTTCTAGAAAAACTCGCATTTTTCGAAAACTCTAGGGTAACAGTTGAATTTCGATGAGGGATTCGTGTTGAGAAAAGTGAACTCTAGAAGAATCACCTTATGGATATTACAGGTTGTAATACAGTCAAAATTAAAATTTGTTGGACAGTGTAATCATTGTACAGTTGCAAGCCAGCAACGGTAACGACTAAACGATGTTTCAGCAAATAATGATCCATGCTTAGTAAAGTTCAAAGGTATCATCTTTCATCGCGTTAGTAATCGATCATTCAGCCCAATAGAAACGCAGACTAAACATGTTAAGTACGCTCGAACGAGAAACTCTATTACACCCACGATGGTATCCAGTCATTATAGATATCCAATAAATGCTCGTTTGTTTCGTTACGAACTAATAACGAAGTTTTTATCCCTGAAAATCTAAGTTCCAGACAGCTTTAAATATCGTAAAAAATTATATTATAAATTATTTAAAGAAAAGAAGAAAGAAAGGAAAATGTATAAAATAAAATAAAAACAGAGAGAATTTCACGATGAAAGAATGATGCAGTCGAGAAGTGAGGAATGTTGTGGCTGGTAATGATCGCGCACATTACGTGGAAATGCAGCTGCATCGAGGGTAATTCGAACTCATATCTGCATTTGCGATTGAACAAAGCCTTTATCTTTACATAATACATAGCTGCTGTTACGAAACGAACATTTGCTAAGCTATTTATCATTTAGCGTGGTTGAAAAGTCGTATTCTTCGATTTTGCTTTAACGATGCCATAATGTTTCTGAAGTATTATGTCGAAATTAAATTTCACGCTCATTCATAGTTTCGTATATCGTAAATAGCATACATTATATTTTTGAATTTCTATTTTTACGAATTTTTTAATAAGTTGTTAAAATATATCGAAACGTATATTTTATTTTTACAAAAATAAACAGAAGTACAATTTTCTCAAAAAAATAGGTAGGCAATGAGGATGCAGCGAGTGATCTTTAAAAAATATTTATTTTATTATATTAAGCGTTGAGATCAAAGTGAGAAGTATACCTTCACTGATTTACTAATTAAATTAGGAGTATTTATGCAAATGCATGGTTTTGTATGGAATATATAAATCAATGGAAAATGAAAAAAATTAGGAATAGAAATTAATTTTGGCATTAGAAGGTTTTAGAAATACTTTAATATTTTTCGTTTAGTATATCTGATAGAATATACATATATATTGCATAGGTATGTTTCATATGTAGTATATCTATGTCTGATAAGCTATCAATAACTTATCATTGGTGTAATATTTACAAGGAAATTTAACATTCTTTCATACTCGCTTTTAAAAGTTATTACGAGCCTTGAAATATTTAGATATATCATAGTCGCTCGTGATTAGACAATTCAAAATAAATTATGTAGTGACTGACGTCAAAAATTTGAAAATCATGCTTGGTAATTGCTGACGAAAGCATAGACGTAAATTTAAAATTATACGGACGAAAAGGCTGTGTTTGCCTTTGTAAATTATTACTAGGAATGCTTTTAATTCCAGGAAGACTATAACGAAAGAATAAAATATTTCCGTGTAACATCATGCGATGGACGATAATCCTTTTCGACATATGAATTAACTTTAATCCCTTGATACTTAATCACTTAACGTAACGTGACGTTGGTAATATTCGTTTTCAGTAAGTTGATTTCTCCCGTCTTCGGTAACACGGTTAACTTAACAAAAATCAAGTGTCATAATCTCCTTTTACAAGAACCTGATTTTTTGTTATTTTTACAATAACTAAATAACTGAAGATATTCGAGATGGTGATGTTACATGGTCCACCCTGTATATTAATCCACGCACATATATCTAATCTTGCCTTAATCCAAGCATAATACTAAAATATGAAATGAAAATACTATACTACTTTTATAGTGTTATTGAATGTACAATATCCTTCCATAATTAATTAATTTTAATATCCAGTGTCCACGTGTGTTTAAATATGTAAATACACCATCTTTTTCAGACAAAGAAATTATTATTATCTTTTTCGAACTTAAAATAAATTTATTTCTGTAAAGATTAACGACTCTGCCATGATTAACCCTTTACACTCCATTAACATTGCTTAAATATTGATAATAATCTGCAATATATTGCACTCGACTCTGTTTTCTTTGATAGAACTAGAAAAATTAACTAAGAAACTAGGAAAATACTAGAAAACTAGAAAAAACTAGGAAAATAACTAGGAGAAATAAATTCAGAAATATTTATTTTTCTTTTTCCAAAATAAAACTTTTGCTTTCTGAAAGAGCTTTCTGTCACCAAAGTGCGTTAAATTTATCAATCGAATGAAGGAGAAAATTGTAGAAGTGTCAAGCGTTAAATTACTAAATAAGTAAAATGAAACGATTAACATTTCGTAGACACACGTGTAATATATCCTTTACGCATTCCTCGCGTGTTGCTCGCATACTTCGACATATTATATCTGCATAAACATCCGCAACCTATTAATAATACAACGTATTTCGGTGAATGTGTTCATTACAGCGCGGATTTACAGCAGCGTTTTGTGCAGAGGGAAACTTCGCTGAGTATAACGCGGTTTTGAGTGCATAGTACCGAGTTCAATAATAATCTAGTTCAAAGGGATTTTAGAGGCGGTCTATATAGCCGAAAGTTCTTATGGGTGAGGTTGACATTAGCCTCTGAGAAACAATTATAAAAATAGGATCAAAGCTATAAATTTAGATTCTCAGGATAAAATTATAAAAATGACTAATCATATCCACGAACACACACATAAATCAACCATTCACAAGCCAGAATACTTAAAAACTCGATTTTACAATCTTTTTTTAAATTTTAAATTTTTAAATTAGAGCAGTTGATTGATACTTAGCCTTTGCATTTAGAGAAATATAAATTTAAAAAATTTTCTCAAATAGTGTCTGAAAGTCGTCTTTCAAGTGTAAAGGGTTAATTGTGTAGCAAATAATATACAAAATGATCTGCAATGATCTGGTTCAATTTTCATAGTCCACCTCTTATTCTACCGATATAATAGAAATTAAATCCAAGCCTGCAAATTGGTATTTAAAAATTCAAGAGTTTTCGAATATGACCAATTCGAGTTCTCATTGATTGAATTCGTCATACGAATTTTAATGTCATTCAGATCATTCTAATTCATACAAAACTCGCGTTAATTCTGATTTTCATAATACAATTTGGAAGAAAAATTTGTAATTCCTTAATACACTTAACAAGATAATCTCGGAGGATTATGCTCTTACCCTGTTACTATGTCAGCATATACCAAGAGAGCCCTGAAAGCTGAGATTTTAGAAATTAGGGGCGCAAAGTATGAACACAGACGGATCCTCAAAGTGTTAACTATTATCGTGAGATAACAACCATAACAACTCACTCTGCTGTTATGTCCACGTGTAAAAATAGTCTAAAAGTAGGGATTTGGGAATTAGGGACGCAAAACGTGAGCATAGATATTGATCTGAAGAGTTAAATATTAACATAAGATAAAAATCGCGACCACCTAATTTATCCTTACATCGTATCAGCATATGCCATCAAAAAGTAGGGCCTTTAAGAGATAGGGTTCACAAAATTGGAATCACTTGTTCCATGTCAAGAAACTTTGGATTTGTTATTTAAAATGCACATACAAAAAGATTTCTTTCTTTCCCTGTTATCTGGCAATTATTTTTTCATATTTATTTTTATTTTTATTTTTATTTTTATTCGCGTTAAATAGGGTACTTGATTATTTTATTCGTGGATTGGTCATTTCTCTGACTTGATAGACATAAGTATATATAAATCGTCAGTAGGTTAACGTTAAACACCACTGCATAGATATTCTTGTTGTAATATATACGAGCAGACAATATGATTAATTAATAATTCGAATTTAATCGTTACACTTGCATACTTCTTTCTGTTGCAGTGTGAGAAGCGTAATGCACAAATATCTGGAAAAGAAGAAGGAAGTTAACTTCGATAAAATATTCAATCAAATGTTTGGTGAGCAACTTTTAAATATACTTTGTTACGTTAGCTCTTCTCGATACAAATTAACACGGAAACAATGATCGTCGATGAATCAACAAAGAATTGACACCACTGTTTATTGACTCTTGAACACAAGCGTTCGTATAATTCACTTTTTCAAATTTTTATTCTCGTTTTACTATATTTTACTATATCGTATGTTTTATCTTCGACATTATTTCTTTTTCACGATATTAATTTGGTGAATAATTACAATGAAATGTATTATTTAGAACAATTAATATATATTAATCGAGGCCTTCGAGTGATCTTGAAATCGTCCAGAAACTTTGCAAACATCAATGCAATTGCTTTGCTTCTCAAAATGCAACAATTTTGGTTTTAAACATTTCTAACATATGTGAGTGTTTTAATTTCGATTCCACATCCTGTAAATAATCATCAAAATTCATCTTTTTAATTATAAATTAGTTTAATTTCATTAGTTATGGCTTGGTCTAATTATATTCATTTAGCATAATCTCGAAAAATCCCTTATTTTAAATATAGCACTCCCTTTAAATCTATGATTGTAAGGAAAAACACCTAACGATACAGGATTTTCATTTTCCGGATATTGCCGTTTAAAATTCGAATTCTCATTAACAGATAATCACATTGCATAATTCCTTTGAACCTCATCTTCTTATAAATATATAGAAAAGAAAGAAATTAATTAGGTCCCTTGACCAAATAAATGAAAAAGATTGCTTTTAAAATTGGGATATGCAACGTTTTGCATTAAAACCACAGAAATATCAATTTCAATCGAATACTCGTTTTGTCATCAAACGCTATTACCTAACATCCAAAGACTGGAAGACACACGATCTAAAATGGCTATTCACCGCTACAAGGACCAGCGAAAGATTTATTCGTGGGAAAAATTACGAACGTTTGTGTTCCAGAGTTAAAAGGCTCAATCCAACGACCTATGGAATTAGAGGATATGATTTAGCCTGGTAATCGATGTTATTTGCAATTAACGAAATCCGATTTAATTGGTGGGAAAGTAACGAAATCTCGTTCACACGGAAAATCTAAATTAATTGCGCAGATAGGTAGTAAAAACGTAACGAAATCCTTTAATCTGGATTAACTCCCGGACTCTTATCAAAGTAGCTTTGTCAGAATTATCCAGTCCTGGGTTAATAAGGATTCGGTGATCATAGCAAAATAAAAAGACAAGATAACAGAGCAGTCAGGCCCCGGATAATTTCTCCTGCTAATTAATCCTTTAACTACGACGAAATTCAAATTGGAGAATAAATCAGAAACGTTCGTCATATTTTGACCCTTTTCAAATATTTTTCTACATTTTCATCGTGTTTTACATTTTTATGTATTTTTACCTCGTCGTGTTTTTGTACAATATTTCGTGCAAGTAACGTGATATATAGGGTGTTGGGTAACTATTGATACAACTGGAGAAAGGCCGAGTTCGCAGGAAAAACAAATTGAAAATATGAAATGAAAGTTTTTCATACGAGACTCTGTTTTCGAAAAAATTGATTTTAAATATTTACGTGACATATGTACGTGTATACTCACTTTCTGGTTATACTAGTAATTACAGATGCCGTGTATATTGCTAAATACAATTTATTTTTTCTCACTTATTTAGTCTGGTGGGTTTAATAATTACATAATTATACTGGTAATTATGAAAGTGGTCCGTGTCAAAAATCTGGGAAAATGAATTTGTCACTTATTTCGTGGTACATCCATTTACATAATGATACAGTAGAATCTCCCTTATATGAACTAATTGAGAAACCAACCTGGTCGCATAGGAAAATTTTCAGCCAGTTTCATCCAATATTTAAAACAATATGAAATAGAGTAGATACAATTTGTTTGTAATAGCGTCATTCATAGACTACGACTACGAAAAAGGGAACAATATTGTTCGAACCTATTAATCCTTTGCACTCGAGAGACGACTCTCAGACGCCATTTAATCAAATTCTAAAGATCATTGTTGATTAATATCTCGAATTTAAAATTGCCCAACTACGCGTGGAATATCGAGGTAAAATAATTCTACGCCTTACAATTAATTTAAATTTCTTATTTGCCGTTTTGAAAATATCGTCAACTTTATGGCAGAAAGTCTTCGAATTACTGTTTCTATAACGAAAAGATCGTCCAGTGCAAAGGGTTAATGGTTGATTTTACAACGCTATACTTTTGTGTTAAATTTCTTCCACAATTGCTAAATTTCTCACGTTTAAATTCACGTTATGTGACATAATTATTATTTGTCCTCATCGTGTTACAATAACAATATTCAATTATACTGTCAATATTATAATATTATTATTGTTATTATTGCTATATGATATGTCATGTCAATTCCATACTAGTTTACTGCGAGCAAATTTTATGCTACAAGAGGAAATATACCCTCTGTATATTTATATGTTGTACTCGTGTCGCGTATTCACATAACGGGTGTTCATATAATTGAGAGTTTATCTTACGTACAGCCTGTCATAAACGTCGCTAACTTCGGATCCAGTAGGCAATTCTGAGTAAAAAATTCTGGTAAATGTATACTTGCTAATACCTCTTCGAAAAGTAATCGTCGATACTTCTGGTATTATGGTATTATGCACCATACTTTCTCCCAGGTCTGGGGAATTTTGATAAATAGCTAGGGGAAAGTTTGACAGAGTTCAACAAGTTTGAATCTCACGGATAGATAACGTGACATTCAAGAAGTATGATGCACCAAGTTTTTTAACAGCGAATTTTTAACTCCTTTGTTAGACAACGTTCGAACTATCTTATAAAATTTGATCGTGTAGACTCGTAGACTGTTGGCGTTAACCTTCTACAACACCATGTGACTTACATTAGATATAATCTGCCCTAGTACCTGCGTATGTTGAATTTTATTTCGATCACTTATCTTAGTCTATTACCGTATTTTATCGCTTTATCGCTGTATTGATACTAGATAAATAATTTACCAAACAGTTGTTGGTTTTTTGGTGAGAACTTTAGCGAGAACTTGGATTAAAGCGAGAAATCCTTAACAAAGAAAATTTTGATTAGGAGGATTTAGGAGGATTGAAGATTCGAGTAATAAAATTAGAGTAATTTAAATGTTTTTTAAGTAACGATTAGATGCATGACAGTCGTTATTAGTATCGTAATCTTTGTATATTTTTTCAACATTTTTGAATAAATTAGGGTTATGTTAGCAATGGAAAAATTACCGAGTGTGTATTTACTTGAATTTCGTACACAGAATTTTTTGTCTACCTAATTGTTTTATTTTTTTTATTTTATTTTATTATATTAGATTTTAAAAAGTTAATATTAATGATATCTTTTCAAATTGTTGATGACATAGCTAGCAATGTAATGAATCAGTAGTGAAATAATTGTAATTTTATCGATTTAATCGTTAAAATTAAAAACGACTGGAAGATTAAATTAAGTTGCACTGACTTTGTGATTCATTATACCATGTTTCTTACGTGCTGATCCAACATAACGAATTCCTTTCTAAATTATCCTTTATAGAGTAATAAAATTGTTCTTTATTAGGTAAATTCTTTTACCAAGAATTCACAAAATTTGATATTTCAAATTTAACTCTTTGCTACTGTTATTTTTACCTTCCCTCTCTCTTTTATTCTATGACTGATCAAAGATTTTAATTGCTTTTTAATTGTTAATTTGCAAAATTAAAATCTACAACATCCTTTAAACCCATAAATCTAAACGTAAGAATCAAGAGATATTAATAGCTGATTCATAAATAATTACCTCTGGAAATTATATTATCATTTTTTTTATTTATTATTTACCAAAACCAAATCATGTCTTGAATCTTATGCTATCAACGAAAGGTTGAAAGCATTAGTATTTTTCAAGATTTTTCACGTGTCTTCAATAAATCATAAATTACGTAAACATGAATGAGGTATAAAATAACTTAGATGATCTAATATTAGCTTTAATATCTTTTCTCGACAATGTATAAGTTTCTTCTTTCTTTCAGTAGCCTTAAAGTTTCTTAAAGTCATATTTTTAGTAAAGGTCTTTAAACTTACTTACATTCCTGTGTCACCTGCCTTTTTTTATTCACCAATTCCAAAAATAGAAACATGATAATTATTCTATCGGTATCTATTAATATTTTAATTAAAATAATATATTTAATTAAATTTATTCTTAATGTATTGGTTTTTTCTATATAAATAAGTTAGTATATTGTTATACAAAATACCGAGTCGAATCGATTGGTATAATAACAGAAACATATGATTTCATTTAAGAAAACTTAACTTTTAATTTAACTTTTACCTGTCTTTTATTCGTAGATTTATAGTAATACTAATTACATCCTGCAGTGATACTATTAAGGCCATTTAAGTTTTGTCTGAAACCAGTTCCAATATTAGGTAACTCACCTTGTATATAAGAAAATTTTCTGTCCCCCGATATTAGTATAATATCATTCCTATGCAAGTGCAAAATTGAGATTTACAGTTTTTACCATTCTACATATTACCATACGAGTGTATTTTACATTATAAGTATTACAACCATATATAAATATATTTTACGTTATTATAACAAAAAATATCACAACCATAGTCATTTATAATTGCAATTAATTTTCTTGTGTCTCGGTTTTGTTATTTATGATCACGATTAAATAATAATTGCTGTAAAATATCCAATTACTGATTTAATTATGCTCCCCAGTCTATATAAATGCGCATTCCGTAGTTAAGGGATTAATTCGAAAGGAAGTTAGGATTATCGTCTTCTTTCTTCAGAAAAATCGTACTTAAGGCCCAAATGATGAGATTTCCGCATTAGTTTAAGATTTTCACGTTAAGAACGAACATAATGCAGTCAAGATCGATTCGAAAGAACTATAAAAATGATTGAAATAGTGGTAGACTTCATATCCAAAACTGAATTTAGTTTTTCAACCTAATCTAATTATACAGAATAACGCTGTGTATCATATATTTTCATTTTCAAAGTATAATTTCTTTCCACACACAAGGTTTGCTGCTATTCAATTTTTTTTCGAACAAGTATTAAAATCGTACATTTTGCAACCTAATTAACGAATAACACTCGAATTTTCTGAAATTGTGACAGATGTCGTTTTTCCTTACAGAGAAATATCTGTGTCAGTCAATTATGAAAGTGGTTCAAGTCAAAAATCTCAGATAAATGAACCTTTCACTCACTTTATATTGCATCCATTTACCTTACAATAATGTGAAACTATTTTTACAAATTAACAAAAAGCAGAAATGTTCGAATAAATTCATAGTTGCTAGAATAAATTGATACTTGGATTTTTGAATTTACCCAAACACAAGATTTTTATTATCTCGAAACAAAACATAGATGGCATCAACCATTTTCGTAATTAGTCAGTAATTATACAAAAATGACGAAAATTTAAATAACAAAATAAGGATCGCCAAACTCTCACAGCTTGATCAGCATCAGGTCAATTAACGTTAATTAACGCAGTTAAACTTCGGTTTTCGTTAAATGGAATGAAAGTATTGAATTTGTGAGGCAAGGATAAAAGCTACTGTTGGAGTCCGCGGGGAAGAATAGAAAAATCAATGTTTGCAGTAAATTTTTTGTTTTTTCATCGTACAGATCATTTCTCTTTCCTCTAAGTATAGTTGGGCTGCAAATATCCCCGCTTTTTACGTGTAATTATAACCTCGCAACGATAGTCATCCGGTGGCAAAGAGAATTGAAAATCAATTTTGCAACGCTCATTGAACTGTGTACTAATTGACCGACAAAACGCATTTCTTTCCATTTATTCGGATAATCAGTTTCGTTGGCCGATGCTTGAAACGTAAAATCATCGATAATGCAGAATCTACGAGAACTATAATTTTTCAGAAATCATTTTCACCCTGTCCATTTCTAATCTTCAATATATATATATTTTTTTTTAATCTCTGAGAAATTTGCAAAATTTTATTTCATGTCAGATAAATCTATTTTTTTCACACTGTCCATTCTTAATTTTAAATATATTTTTTTTTTTTAATTTCTTAGAAATTTACAAATTTTTATTACATGTTAAATAAATGTATTTAAATATGTACATAAGTACATACTTTCGTATATTTTATCATCTAGGAAATGCTGTTAAAATTCTTTGATTTAAAAAAAGAAAAGATTGAGTTTAAATACGACAAAGCTGGACGAATTTTATATGTGAAAGCATAGTTTTTTAATTATTTTATTCATATTAATACAATTTACATTACACTATTGATGAAAAAACAGAACAGATTAATTAGAAACAGATAAAATTGAAAAATTAAATTTATTTTAACGATTATAAAACTGAATTGATATTTCATTGATATTTCTTTTTCTTCTTAAATTATATATTTAGAAAGTAACACCGATAGTACGTCCTTCTAATTTAACATTGAGTCAAATTAATTAAAGTCAACAAAAATGAAGGAGACTAAAATATTGGTTTTTATATGTTTTACACAAACTATACGTTGAAGTTATTTATTTGGAAATTTCCTTTCACTCTCCTTTGTATTAAAGAACTAAAAATATTCAATATTAAAGGTATTAAGGTTTTGAAGGATGGGGTCTAAAGATTTTTCAGACACCTGACAGTCATCAAAAAGAGTAAAAAATGCTCGGTCAACGTAGACACTGAAATCAACCCTTTCATGTCTTTTCATAAAATTTATTTTTATCTTTACGAGGGTTTGGTGTAGGATTTTTGTCAACCAATTTGGATCTCTTTTCATCGAGACACTTAGAGACTCCTCATCGATAATGTGAAGTTCATAAATGTCACTCTTATATTGATAAAAATAAAAAATATACTCTAGTATAAAATTATAAAAAATAAAATATAATAATTATATTGAATCAGATATAATAAGTATGCGACGATATATAATAAATATACTATATAAAATACAAAAATTCGTGTATTTTACATCAACAAAATTGATTTTAGAGCTTACGTAAATCTTAGTTAGTAATTACTCTAGATTAGATACTTGAAATTTCAGTTTCTTATTTTTTAAAATCCTACATATTATTGAAGTTAACGTCACGAAAAAGAAGGAAGGAAAATTTTATAAATTATTTATAAAAATAAGAATCTTCTAAATATAAGTACATTTGCCACAAATAAATAAATTCTTCTTAATAACTTTTAAATATA
>NW_016917653.1:95772-108988 GCF_001483705.2 Eufriesea mexicana
TATATTTTTTTTTAATCTCTGAGAAATTTGCAAAATTTTATTTCATGTCAGATAAATCTATTTTTTTCACACTGTCCATTCTTAATTTTAAATATATTTTTTTTTTTTAATTTCTTAGAAATTTACAAATTTTTATTACATGTTAAATAAATGTATTTAAATATGTACATAAGTACATACTTTCGTATATTTTATCATCTAGGAAATGCTGTTAAAATTCTTTGATTTAAAAAAAGAAAAGATTGAGTTTAAATACGACAAAGCTGGACGAATTTTATATGTGAAAGCATAGTTTTTTAATTATTTTATTCATATTAATACAATTTACATTACACTATTGATGAAAAAACAGAACAGATTAATTAGAAACAGATAAAATTGAAAAATTAAATTTATTTTAACGATTATAAAACTGAATTGATATTTCATTGATATTTCTTTTTCTTCTTAAATTATATATTTAGAAAGTAACACCGATAGTACGTCCTTCTAATTTAACATTGAGTCAAATTAATTAAAGTCAACAAAAATGAAGGAGACTAAAATATTGGTTTTTATATGTTTTACACAAACTATACGTTGAAGTTATTTATTTGGAAATTTCCTTTCACTCTCCTTTGTATTAAAGAACTAAAAATATTCAATATTAAAGGTATTAAGGTTTTGAAGGATGGGGTCTAAAGATTTTTCAGACACCTGACAGTCATCAAAAAGAGTAAAAAATGCTCGGTCAACGTAGACACTGAAATCAACCCTTTCATGTCTTTTCATAAAATTTATTTTTATCTTTACGAGGGTTTGGTGTAGGATTTTTGTCAACCAATTTGGATCTCTTTTCATCGAGACACTTAGAGACTCCTCATCGATAATGTGAAGTTCATAAATGTCACTCTTATATTGATAAAAATAAAAAATATACTCTAGTATAAAATTATAAAAAATAAAATATAATAATTATATTGAATCAGATATAATAAGTATGCGACGATATATAATAAATATACTATATAAAATACAAAAATTCGTGTATTTTACATCAACAAAATTGATTTTAGAGCTTACGTAAATCTTAGTTAGTAATTACTCTAGATTAGATACTTGAAATTTCAGTTTCTTATTTTTTAAAATCCTACATATTATTGAAGTTAACGTCACGAAAAAGAAGGAAGGAAAATTTTATAAATTATTTATAAAAATAAGAATCTTCTAAATATAAGTACATTTGCCACAAATAAATAAATTCTTCTTAATAACTTTTAAATATAATACTTTTCCAATTTAAACTTTTAGTGAATAAAAAAATAAGTTTTCTACTTTAACACTAGCTAAAATAATTAATTTTTATAGCTAGTGATTAGGCAATTACTTTTGGCAAAATAAATATTAATTTTCATTGAAATAGAAATTTAATTATATACAGTCGTATGATTGTAATTTATAATAATGAATACTCACACATGTGTATACCTATTCGTTCTAATTTTACTTATTAAAGTTTAGTTATTATTCTATAATTATATAATTATTATTATAATATTATTATCCTAATAATTATATAATAATATTAACACCTAATATTAACTTCCATATTAATATGAACATATTATGAGACTGCAATTTCAGTGACAATAATAAATTGCGCTGAATGACATACAGTTAAAAAGCATTCTTCATTGTGTCATGAATTTTGACATTTCCATTGGAATTTTTTCTTTTGTTGTAATTTAACGCTAGAACTATCAAAGGGGTCAAAATGAATTGTTTCAAATATTTTATTTTTACAATTTTTGAAAACACGTGAACTGCTTTTGACAAAATTTATGCTTGCTTTCATTCAGATTGAAACATGATTGTTTGCAGTTATTCGTCTGCCTCGTGCCACTGCAATTATCGTCATTTTTGTAAAATATATGTAGCTACTCATTCTGGGTCAATGATTCTAGTGATTAGTGAAAAAAGAATTTATTCTTTCTTTCTTTTTTTCTTAATTAATTTTAATTTATGTATTGCGATTGATTGATATATTTTTCGACTAATCATAAAAACGTGAATTTGAAATGGTCTTCAGGTTTTCGTGTTTCCTATGTTTATTGTGTTTTATGAACGTATTGTTTAAATAATTTTGAAATGATCATAAAAATAATTGGGAAAATTGTGCTTAATGGGAATGAAATATTTCGATTTTCTTTTAATTGAAACTAATGGAATTGATAAAATTAAAGAAAAAGTGGAAGGTTTGATGATCGATTTAAAAAATGTCACGAGTCTTTGATGAGTAGTATTGTAGTATGAATGATAGTCGAACTCCAGATTTTCACGTGTTGCGTTTGAAGTTCTAAGTTCCTATTTGTGCCTTGAAAACGTAGAAAAGAAAAACATTCCTGCATACATATGTAGATCGAATGACGTCTTACTCCTTAATTACACTTTGTTTTTGTTCTTCAAGAGTCTCTGGATGACGGTTAGACTTCTTCAGCTTCTGCTAGTTTTCTGTCCTTAATTAGGAAATAGAGTGGTTTTCGCAGGAATGATCCAATATCGGTGTCTTTTAAATGCGAATTTTTACACCAATCGTGAAAACAGAACAATGTAAAAATGGTTCATTTAGAAAATTGGAAATAAAGAAACGAAATGCTCAACACCAGAGAGAGGTTTGCAGTATTAACACTAATTTTAAGATTAAAAACTAATCAAATATTATTGTTGCTTTCGTAAATGTATAATTGTGTTCATTCTATTAGTATCTATAATCGTTTTTATAAGAATATTTATAATCTCAATGACCACGTATACATTTGTTCGAATAATTAAAATTGCATTAAATATACAAGATTTTGTATACTGAATAACAATTTCATTCGAATATATTAATATATCTGATTTTAAATAATAATATTTAAAATTTTACACGAATATATTAATGAAAGGGGCGATTAATTATAATTGAAAGAAATAAAAGAAATGAAATTCTAAAATATTACAGAAAAATATGAAAAGTATAATAATATAAAAAATAAAAACGTGTAGGAAAAGTACGTGCTTAAATTGATACCCAACCTAAAAGATTCTAAAATTAATAGATTTGAAATTATTACCAAAATTGATAATAACAATACTGAATTTAAATTAAATAAATCCACGCAACTATTATTTCTTGTATTGTTACTTCAGAAAGTTTACATATTTTTGAAACGCTTTACAAAGACTAATGAATAAAATTTATTGGTGCGAACCTGTAATTATTTCTACGGTTGCAGTACAAGCATACAGTTAATATAAAAACATTTCTCGGTGACCACAAATAGGAAATTATACTATAAAAATTTTCAACTCCAATAAATTCTCGTTTTAAATTAATACTGAGAATTTAAAGAATGAATGAAAAATTTCAATTTGAAATAATGCAATTATACACATATTAAAACTATCTTCCTATTTACATGTAACGAGTATAAAACATTTCAATGAAAAATAACAAAAATATTAAAATAACACATATGTAAATTCATCGCACAAACTTATAAAACGAAAGTATAAACAACGGATTCTTTATTAATAAAATTAATTTAAATAAAAGTAACCCGAAACAGTCGAATTTAAAATTCGTTTATTACTTTATTTTATTAGACAAAATGAATTTAAAATAAGTGACTCTTTATTCTATCTAGATCCAGGCAGAATAGACACGCGAATTTGCATTAATCGGGTATTCCTTTATCGTTCCTTCGTGTTTTATATATACGTTTCTTCATTCTGTTGCAAATAACATTACATGCAGCTGTGAGATGAATTACGATCTTTCCAGTGAGAAAGATCAAAGCAATCCTGGCGTGCAAAGAAATTCCGTTCGACAAATTAATTGCAGACTTTTAGACTGCAGACACGTCGTCGTAGTGAAATTTTCCTTATTAAAAAGTCTATTACAAACAAATAGCGATAAGACATTACGAAATATGATCGAATTTAACTACGTCATTGCATATACTGCACGCGACAGAATTATAGCATGCCCTATGATCTTCAGTGTTTCTCAATGCAAGCAAACTAGCTTCCACGCGGTATGTTTCGATAGAAAGAAAGAAAAAATACAGTTATCGACCAAATTTGGTTTTAGAAAGGAAAATTAGCACTGTATGGTGCTGTTGATAAAAATACCCTTGGCATTATTTCGTAAATATACCAAAAAACGATTTCTTATTTATTTATCTAATTAAACCTAACATGATAGGCAATTTCTGCATCGGAGCTATAGTTCTGTTACAGTTTTTACATAAATAGACGAATTTTGTAGAAATTCTGTAAAATTTGCAAATATTGGATTAATGTCAAGAATTATTGACAATCATAGGCTTGGAAAAAATATGGAAAAACTGTGATCGAGAGGCGACCTTCAGTCACTATTTAATAAAATTTCAGAGACCGATATTAATTAATATATTAAATTTAAGATAATGTACTAGTGTGCGAGGTATTGGAATTAAATAATTCTACGTGTTAATTATTTATTTATTTATACGGGATTAACCCATCAGAAAAATTACAAAAAAATTATTACAGTGAGGTATAAAATTAATGGTAACAAAGAAAAATAAAAATAAAAATATAGAAATATACAAACAGTCGTGAAATTATTATACGATTTTCTATCTACTGTTCTAAAAAATATCATCGGCTTTATGGCAGAGAATCTTTGAATTTCTACTCTTTTACAGTCGAAAAAGTGTCGAGAGGGGTTAGTTAAAGGGTTAATTGCTTCCTATTATTAAGGAAAGAATACTTTATATGGCTATATATATAAAATTTGGAGGTACTACATTAGTGTACACTACATAAGTATTGAAAATCTTCGGATGTGCTATCATTTCGTCGCGTACTACAGTATTTATCCCGCTGAGAGTCGTGAATGGCCTAATCTAAAAGGCATAGCGTGGAAATGTATGGAATAAATTCGAACTAGAATTTATAGCAGGAAGACTGCAAAAATCGTACAGTTTCAATGTAGTAAAATAAATAAGATTTTTATTTCCTAAATTCTTTGGTTGTACGATTGGAAGCGATAAAGTACGGGTATCTAAATCATTAGTATAGCAAATTAAAATAAACTGCGAAAATTGAAGATTTATGCGATTTTCATGTTCTCGTTCTTCGTTGTCGTTAAATCTGTCTACGAGTATAATTAAAATGGGGCAGTAATTACTTATCAAGCTTGTTCAGGACAACGCTGTTTCGAACCCTTAATGAAATACATCCGTTGCTTAAGATAAAATTTGTGTACACAAATTTCGCTGTTCTAATCAATTATTCCTGATCATTTACTTGGTTCAAGGTTCAACTTATCTTATAGTTGGCAGAATTAGAAGATTCAAGTTTAAAAGCATTTATAAACTACGTAATAATTATACTGATGAATATAAAAGTTATATATCAAAATATAAAGTAAGGATTGTTGACAATTTATTTTTTATAATATTTAAATGTTCTTTAATTTATAGATATATATAATAATTTATTTAATTGATAAATTAGTGTTTAATATTAATAAATGTCAAACGTCATTGATATTAATATCTTGTAAATTAAAAATCGTTATTTATGGTACTTAAATCATTTACCATTTTCACTTCTTTAGTGCCCTATATTATCAGCTTATAGTGCCTCAGAGATATTCCAAAAATCTGCATAAATCGGTATCTTAAAATAATTTTTAGACAATTTTCTTCGTGAAAATTCGTCCAATAATAATTAGGAAACAATTTTCTTAGTCTTTTGTTACACATGACTTACAGCAATAATTTTCTCCGTTTATAAATTAGTATTTAACATATATCTATTATTCAAACATTATTTCTATTTCTTATTTCTTGTTTTTAATCGTAAAATTGTTGATTTTTAATCATTCTAGTGTCTTCTTGCTTTTATAGTTACGTTTTCATAACCCTAATTAAACGTCTAACAGTATTTCATTAGTCTTATATTTCAATTATCCTAATTCCAATTATAACATCAAAATTACTCTGTAATCTTCAATATCAAAGTACGTGTAAGTTTTTAATCCAACAATATAAATAAAATTTTAGTACAATTATATAATTCTGTATAGTATAGTTTAGTGGAATGTATAGTTTAAACTGTAATATAGTTATCCAATATACTATTTCGATATAAATCTAGTATAATTCTAATATAAATTACATTATATTTCTAAATTATAAATGAAATAAATTAAATTTCATATTTATACAAATTAAATTGAAACCTAATTAATTTTCAATTAGTTTTAATTTTTCATTAGTATGTATGTTTCACATAAGAAACATACATATTTGAAGATTGTTTAATTTCAAGTTGAGTTGTAATCTAACCAAGGATTTGAATTTATTTCTTTTGATTTGCCCGCTAATTAATTTAGATAATAATCAACATTCTACCGCAACAATGGGAATTCCTGAAAGAAAAAGAGAGCAGGAAGTACATCGACCTATCAAATTCAAATATTTATTTATCATCCTTTGTGTACAAAATTCTCTAAGAATTATCTGTTGCGGTTTAAACTTTTATTTTTATTCTCCAGAAATTATCATTCCCCTGTGAGATAGTATGTATACATTATTCGCAAGAAAATGAAGATAAAACATGCGTCGTGACGCCGACAATTACGCGAAACTTATACTCGCTTTATCTTTAAGGAACAATAAACGACTAGAAGCCGAAGTGATTCATCACTGTTCGTTAAATAACCAAAATTTGAATAATCCCAAAAGACATAAAAGAAGAACATTTCTACAAAAATTAAATATTGAAATAATAATATTGAATAACATTGAAATAAAAGTTCAATGTTACGGAGTTCATTTGAAATGTTACCAATAAAACATTACACGGAGAATTTAACTTTCAGGGGAAGGATAAAGAAAAAGAATTGCAAAATGTAAAAATGTGAAACAATGTTATCTATGTGTTACATATGCTAGGAGCAAAGAAAAGGAAAGAAGAAAGAAATGAAATACCACAGCTTATCTAAAGTGAAACAAACTTGTTCTAAATGTAAAACATCTGTGTGTAGAATGTAACTTTCAATAAACATGGTAGTCTGTTATTCATATTTGGCATGAATGAAAGAATCAGGTTCACACCGGTTCCATATTTGCATACTATTTTACGAGACTATCTTATTGTGTAAATAATGCAGATTCAATGCAAAAAAAAAAAAGGAATAAAAGTAAATTTAATACAAACACGTTTTTCTACCTCATGTAAATCGTATATATTGAAATATCTGTTTTGAAAAATCAATTTCTTCTGGGTAAACGCAATAATTAATTAAATATTCTGCCTTAAATATAATTTAAATACAGTGAAAAGAACATAATTAAATTTCATTTTATAACTCTCAGAATAAATCGTAAAAATTTTCTCCTTTATAAATTTATTTATTATATATATTTAAAACGGTATTTTTCGCATATATTATTGTGACTAATCGTGAAAAAGATAATCTCGTACTTTCCTTATTAATTTAAAAAAAGCTTTTTTATCTAACCTGTAGTTTCAATATTAAATATTCTAGTTTGCGACTATTTAATATTTAATATTTCTTTAATATGCAATAAATATAAACAGGAAATATTATATACCCTCTTAAAGAAGGGTAGAAGTTCAAAAATTTTCTGCTATAAAGCTGACGATATTTTTCGAAGCAGTAAATAAGAAATTGTATAATAATTAACACGTAGAATTATTTAATTTCGATACCTTGCACACTGTTACATTATCTTACATTTCACATATTAATGAACATCGATCTTCGAAATTTTATCAAATGGCGACTAAAGGACACCTCTCGAGTGCAAAGGGTTAAATAACTAACGAGAGAATAGCTGCCAGTATAGTGAATGAGTCTTCCAATATTAAATGAGCAATGATATTTCGTATTCCATCTCGCGTAGAAAATATTAAGGCTACCGAGCTCTTTGAGAGGAAAGTTTGATAATGTTTGACAGCTATGAATGTGAATCTTATTATAGCACAGATATAGTTCTTAATAAGGAACAAAATGCATAAACTGTAAACGAAATGCAGAGTCTTCTATACGTATTCTTACAATTAAATTGGGCCAGTGCCAAAACCAGGCAAGTGTTTGAACGTTTCTCAAAGATAGTGTATGTCAAAATAAATAGAATTTTAGTGTAGTATCGCAGAATTTATTTTCGAAAGATCACGATTGTTTTTATGATTCACTGTAGACATCTCAATTAAGAGGAAACAAAGGGATAAAAAAACAGCAATACGGTGCTTAATCCTAGTCTTAATTTAAAGTCCTCGAATAATCAATTGTTACCATAACAACATCGTAAATTCACACGCATTTCAATTGGATATTTATTTCTCTAATATATGATAGATCAGAAAATATTCCGAAAATTCGTGCCATAGTTTTTATACTTATCAGCATGCATTTTTCACTGTATCTACGTATCATGTATTTCAAAAAGCTTAACATTTTCTTAAATTTTAATTTATTAATATTTAAATTTAATAAATTTTTTATTAAATTAGTAGATATAGCCTATTAGATATATTCTAATAAATACATAGATAAATAGATATACTATAATCCTTGTCTTTCAACTTATGACGAACTTCCGGTTTTGCATATCTTTTTGTTACGTTTTCACTTTTTCTTTTCAGTGTGGATTTTAAACCATTACCTTATATATTATCAAACTTTAACCTAATTTATCTCAATCCAGCCATATTTGTCTCTTTCCTATTTTTTTATTTTTATCTATTATTTATTTGACTCTTTCCTTTTTCGTTATCTTCGTCTTTAGTTTCAGCTGCGTCCATCTCTTTTCTTGTCTCCTTTTCTCCTTCTTTTCACATCGCACTTGCCCCCTTTCCTCTCTTTCCAACGTCTATTTGCCTTCCCTTATTCCTTTTCTTTCCTTTCTTTTATTGCCTTTTCTTCTTTTTCTTTCTAATATTCTACTATATTCTTGATTAAATCAATAAACGAAGTAATGGACACAAAATTAATAAAAACAAAACTTCACTGTAGATCTATTAATTTTTATGAAGAAATTAATTACACTAGAACATCGATTACTTAAATTAATAGACAATTAATAGAAACAAATTCTGAATTTGTCATAAATATAAGACTAGAAATATAAAATTTCTCAACTATATATGTCCTCCACGTGAATGTATACGTATCTAATAATAGTGATATAAGATAAAAAATAAATTACACATTTACACAGCATCTATTCCTTCCTGATATTTCACCCATTGTAATGCAATGCACAATTTCTATATTCCGAAATCGGTCATTCGAATTATCAAAATTCGCGTCATCGACGTTTCATTGTATATTTAATTATACATTTGTCGAAACGTTACATACAAATATCGCTTTTAGAGTTCAACTTTTGAAAAACAGGTTCTATCTGAAAGTTATTCTGTACAAAAAGATACGTCAGGGAAATGGTTGATACGATTTGATATAGGATCTAGTAAAGTGTTCCATGATCATTAGTGATAATGGTTCCTGAAACGTTATTGATACAGATTCAGAGACACATTATAAGAAACAGCTGCTACAAGCTTTCGCGATTGCGAAAAGGAGTTTATAACTATTTGCACAGGGTGGAAAACGTGTATTGACTTAGAAAATAGATATTACACGAACGAACTGGGGAGTCGCCAAGGGAATAAGAGAACGAGTAAACTGAAAGTCACGTAACAGAAAGATTTTTAATGTTGGATAATTTGAATTGGGAAAATTTTATGCATTGTGTACAGGGCATACCACTTAACGTAATTACGTAGTTTATTTTCTTCGGTGAAAATGGTTGTGCACGTGCTATCAACCCTAATTGTTCGCATAAGGAACAAGTTAAATCCATAATGTGAAAATTGTTATTAAATTTCATTACACGTATTATAATAATTATTACAGAAATATATTATTATGATAGTGAAATTTATTATATTTTGTTACAATTAGAATAAAATTTATATCATTTTATTCTTTTTCTTTTTCTTTTTAGGCATACAGAGCGAATTTTTGATAACATGTAGCAGATATTAGTAAATCAAATCAAATAAATTAAATTGAATCAATTAAATTAAATCAAATAAGTTAAATTAAATTTTAGTAATTTAATCGAAGCAAAAAATTAATAAATGTTATAATAAAAAGTAAATAAAGAAAAATTGATGAAAATTATATATAAAAATAATTGTATTTATCCTTCCTTACAAGAAAAATCATGCCTACCGTTATGTGGAGCACCCTGTACGCACCCATGAGTTAATTTCTCAAATTATAATGCATTCTTATTTTTTACATTTTTGTCATTAAAATTTGCTATATTTTACTTGTATTGTGAAATGATTAAATTCTCAACTATAAACATAAAAATTGAGAACAGCCTTTTGTAACTAAATAACCAATTAACCTTTGTACTATTTACCTTTCTAAAATTCGTTGTTTAATATTAATATAACGCGACTATTATGTAAGTAATTAACACACATTATATGCACATAGCATATTTAATTTTGGACCATGTAATTTTAACAAAATTCAATATATTATAAACGTATGCTATTCATTTATAATATAAATTACATTTTCATTTATTCTACTTCAATACTGTTATATTTGACGATAATGTTATATTATGACAAACGTGGTTAAAAATACAAATTTTTATTAAATTCTGCAGGTATCGTGTGCCATAATATTATACAATTTACCTTGTATGAAATTTTATGAGAATTTGTACAAACATAATTAAATTCGACGCCACTTCCTGTTAATAATTTCCACAACTGTCAGCTTATTGGATAAATTAAAAATATTAAGAATAATACGTTTCTTTGGATGAAACGAGTTGGTTTACTTCAATTCAATCTTATATCGATATTATCGGCATAAAAATTTCTATGTTTCATTTCGATACCAGAACTCGTCGAATATGTATCAGCAGCAGTTTTAATCTATGAAAAATACACGAGTCTTGTGTTAAATATGTAATTAATTTTTTGTTGCTCTGAGACACGTACGCGAAATTTCGCGGGATTTTAACGAGCGAATAATTATAAAAATAAAATACGGTAGAAGGTGATAACGTGGAATCCCAACGCTAAATTCAAGCCCCACAATAAAAATAACATTTTATGCGTCATGTGTTGCATAACAGCCTAATTATATGCAATTTAAATACACAACGATATGGAAATAGAAGCGAACGAATATCGGACGTGCTTAATTTAGATATTCGTGTCACATTCAGAAATTTCATTTCCCACATTATTCAATTTTTTCCTTTTAATATTCGAGGTAGATATTGAATCTATAGTTGCATCTTTGTAACAATAACTCTCGTGACATCTTTTAATAATCATAAACGCGAATAGAAAAAATTAATAATTCTGTCTTGGTGATATAGCACAAAATATAATATCAGATATTATATACAGTGATTCACGAATGTATTCGCACCCCTCCAATTGACTTCGAATGGTTGCTATTTGTTGATGGTACATTTCATGAAATTCTTATAAATACGGTATTATACGTTGGAAGAACTGAGTTTTCAAAGCACTATACATTTTATTGGAAATATGTGATTATAATAACTAAAAATTTTGTAGACAATTTCAACTCACAAGTAGTCCATGAAACACAATTGTCTGGAACGGAACAAAATAGAAGAGACACAATGAAGTATTCAGAAAAGCAGAGAAGCTGTAGAAACGATTTTGGAAACATTTTTCTCAAAATTTCCCAAAGTCGTGACTTTTATAAAACTGATATTTACAAGCTTATTGCTCGTTGAAAACTTCACGTGAGAGTAATTTCTCTGATAAAAAGTCTTTTTCAGTCATTTACTTTGTAATATAAATATTTACCTCATTGAAAAGAAAAAGTTTTTTTAATTTGTCAGCTCAGCATAATGGTTTGAACTCAAAACTTCATAACTTCGCAAATTTCGAAAACTTTGACGTAAAGTTTAGTGACAATATTCTAAAAGATATTTCCGAGTAAATTTATTGACCAACTTTATTTTCACGTTCTCTGTCGTATTAATTTTATGTCACTTTATATATATTTTATTTTGCATGATTATGATCATATGTCAGCAGTAATTAATACATTTTTATTATATTATTTTGATCGAATACAATGTACTTTATAATATATTATTACTATTACTTATTGTTAATATAAAAGAAAAATTATAATGTACAAAATTTGATGCAGAATATTTTTATTAAAAATTTTGCTAGTAATAACAACATAATATTGAATAAAAACTTTTATAATTAATAGTAATTAAATATTTAATAACTGAAATGACCTATAAGCTGCTTAAAGCCAAATCGGATTAATACCGTCCCTTGCAATTTTTTCAATTTTAATACAAGCATACGTTTCACGAATAAAGTTAATTAGCTTCGTAACTCTATTACCTCGAAGTGACGAGCTTGTTTATTACCGCTAAATAATAAGTAATCTGTTTCGAAAACCGTTGTAATTAACTGCGTTTCAAAATAATATCCCTATACTTGCTCACAAAGTATTAAGCAAGGAATAATATATAATTAATCAAATATTTAATTATTCGTTAATTGTAAAATAAATAACATTTAGAACCATCGCGTATGAATGTAAAAGAATAGTCATTCTGACATATGTGGTGCTCTCTTAAGCTGCTAAAATCATTTCACTTTGCGTTCATTACATTTTCTGAGTAATATACAAATTACCATCCCAGCAACTGCATTCGTAATGTGTCTCCATTATGCATTAAAGTTTTGAATAAACTTCATAACATGTTACACCAGTAGTAGTATTTCACATATGGATTAAACATGCTCATTGAACATCGTTGAAATATCCGGCGTGCAAATTAATTGAATACTTCTTCAAGCAAAATTTAAATTTTATTTATTAATATCGGAATGCGAACTTAATTATCAATATTCAAATAACCTCTATTGTTCAACAATCTTGTATGAAATTATGCAAACATAACTGGTATCTTATATGAAGATGTAATGAGAAGAGATATAACGAGAAGAAGCGAGATAGATATAGCATAACTAAAGCACTTCAATGGGACATTACTATAAAAATTTTATTTTTTCTAATTTTTGTCTTATTTTTGTAAAAGTGGTGTGAATGCATTGTTAGCACTCTTCC
>NW_016917653.1:109538-138616 GCF_001483705.2 Eufriesea mexicana
AATGAGTCCAAACACGGTACAGATTAGACTAATTTTAATTATAACAATTAACTTGATGTACCCAGCAAAATGATACACTATAACAAAATATAGTGGTCCGATTTATGCGGTGTTTGGGCTGGCTTTAATCCGAAGAATCTCAGCGATGCATTTATACTATTTTCAAAAAGTTACGATAAAAATTACGGAAAGTAAAATTTTCTTTACCACGTATTTAACTTTTCGATAGTAGTATCTCTTTGTACTATATCTTTCTCTCTTTCATTTCACCAATTCTCTGTCCTTGTTATCAGTATGAGGTTTCACTAATCTCGAAACACCGTTTGCAGTGGGGATGGTCCATGTAAATTTAACCGAGCATTACTATACATAAGAAAAACACTTCTTACATTTCTCATAATCACGATAGTGAACGGTCATAGTGAAAAATTTCTCACTAGCCACCGATGATGACCCACGTTGCTTCCATGTACATTTTCGAAAGACAGAACACGGTGTAACTTTTTTACGGCTACTGTATAGGCAAGTAATGTAAAACACGATCACGTTCACCTCTTGAAATTACCTTTTCAACTATATCCTCAGAGATATAATTGACTGATAAGCGTTAATCTTACAGAGGCGAGCGACGCGAAAGTCGAATCGATTGAAGCATGCATTGTCTTTTCCCCTCTTACCTTGTGATTGCAGGTTACCTCTTATTCAAAGACTACTGCGAGAATGTGGCGGAGGAGCCGATTCCGCAACTTAGGTTTTACGAAGAGGTTCGTGTTAGCCCGCATACACACTATTTAAGGTCCAGTAAGCGTGGTGACACGCATCGCCATCCAACTCCATAAGGAATTTCTCATTTATGCATTGTAGATCAAGGCGTACGAGAAGCTGGAGTGCCCGGAAGAGAGGAGAAAACTTGCCAAAGAGATCTACGACAATTTCGTCATGAAGGAGCTGCTGGCACACTCCCATGTGAGTAAAATCTCATTTGCGTGATCGCGGCTCGGGCCCAGCGGCCATCTTGTCGAACAAGAGTCGCCGCTGCGCTCGCAAAATGGCGCGCGCGTTGGTTTATCGAAATGAAAGCTTCCATGAAAGTTCCATTGTGCATCGCCATTGTGCCGACGAAAGTTTACCACGTTTATTCATCGTCTCGATGATTTGCTTTCACTCTTTTCTTTGCGAGTTCGAAGTTCGAATATAACCCGGATATAGAGATTGGAAGTTTGGAACTTTCAAGCTTAAGAGACGTCAATGTATCCTCAGATCACGAGCGTTGGATAAAGTTACCATTTGCACTGCGGGAAATTAGAAGTTTATGATGGGCTATTCTATTTTAAACGAGACTTCTTGAGATTATTTCTGGGACTTTTTTTATGTAGAAATTAATAAGATTGTGGTAGTTTTGAATTGGGTTTATTGGTATACTAACTATTTGAAAGCAATGAGTATAATCGATTAGGTTGTCATTCAGTATACAATCCTTACCAAATTTAAAAGTTTTCTCAATGTCACTTCACAATTTCAACGAAATAGATGAAAATAAAACTTCTACAGAGTAAATTTCGTTTCCAAGCTTTCATAAACTCTCGTAGTGGAACCTAGCAAAGAGCATATTCATTACTGTATAGCCTGTGTATGCGATATGAGCAACAATATGGGCTATATAGGTCACTGTTTATGATCCACGAGAAGTTTATGCAGAACGTATAATTACGGCAAATTATATAGGTCCAACTAAATTAATGATTTGAAAAGTTTCAAAGTTGAAATTGCAGCCTCGATAATGAGACCTGATACGAACGACCAAAGTGCAGAATTCGACGAGAACATTTTAACGATGATCGAACAAAATTCAAATTTTACTGAGCTTAATTAGAATCGTTCTAACGTTTGAGAATATTCGAAGTGTCTTGAGAAAAGATGTGCAAGTGTGTGAAACGGGCACCATATGAGTTATCCGTAGGAAACCTTCAGCAAAGAGTTAGTATTTGCTCTCCTCTTCTGTCTCGTTTAAATCGCGAGTCATTTTTCACGACTGAATCGTGACGGGAGACGAAAAATGGATATCATACGACAAGATTAATCGTAAAAGACAGTGGTTGGACCTAGAAAAATCCTGAGCATCTCAAGCAAAACCAGGTTTACACGCAAGGACGATCCTAGTGGAGTTCTGAGTATTTAGTTGGATATAGCATAACATGCTTTGAAATACTAAAATCGAACGGGACAATAAAATAATTAACCACTACCATAAACAACTGGATTAATTGAAATAAACATTAGAGACTATATGACTAAATTTGTTCAACAAAATAGAAATCTTTCATTAAAATTATACACAGTTACGCGTATTATACACAGTCACTGCAGATGTTATTGAAATTAGAGAATAATGGAATTTAATTAAGAAAGAACAATTCATCCAGTTTATACCTTAATCGTTGCTTCGACAAACTGTTAGTTATTAATTATTTAATTGTTTAAAATTTGTACAAAAAGGAAATTGAAAATTGAATTGAAAGGTAATAATAGATCGTAGAAAATGAAGGAAAGTGGAATAGAAAAAATTATCGATTTTAATTCTGCTTTATGCCTTATTATACAAAAATTTGGAAGAAAATTCGCATTGCATATAGGATGGTCTAATATTGAAATATATTAATGTGTCTATTCCAAAAGTAATCATGAATTTGTTTCATGATTCAAATTCGCAGCCTCGATAAAGAAATAAATAGACTATTAGAATCTGCGAACAGTATTAAATGTCATGTACAAATATTTACGAAAATATTCAAACAATAAAATATTTTAAATAAGAGATAGGTTTCAAGGATATTTATTAAAAATTATAAAACAGTTTAATGACGTGTAAACTATTTACAGTACATTTATTACAAGCACATAGCATTATTGAAGTATAGGAGAAATTTGTATGCATACATTTAAATATTTAATATTGTATTTGCGTTGTGGCTCACGTAGAATCTTAAGTTTTCAATTTTGGTCCACTACAAAAGAAACGTTGCTTATCACTGACTTATACGATTAACATTTTTGTAATTGTCATTTAACTCATTAGCACCTGGGACTGTCAGTTAACGATATGTTAATCGAAATGTGTAAACGTGAAAATATTTTTAACATTTGCCATGTTACAAAAGGATTCCTTTAGTACATAAATCACTCTTCAAAACCTGCAACAAGGAATCCAAAAGTTGAAAATCGATTTTGCTTCGTTCTCCTATGTGGAATATCCTCTTTAGACGTTCCCGGTCCTTAAACGTGTGTGTTTAAGAAAACGTAGATTTCAAAAAAAAGGAGGAAAGCAAAGAAAGAGTGGAAAGGAAAGTAAACCTTAAAGACGGCCGCTTTTTATCTTCGAGCTTGCGAGAAAGCGCCGAAAATCGCTTTCTGAGGCGATGAAAAAGAAAACCGCGTAAAAGCTTGAACCGTTCCACGCTTCCTCGGCTGCTTCCGCATGAATGTTTGAACAGGGATCCGGAATAGGTCTTTTCGTGGCTCGCGAGGGCTTCTAATCTCTGGCCCTCGATGTCTTCAGAAGAGGAACTATTTCCGTGGCTTTTTCACGCGACTTTTCCCCGGTCGGTTCGCCCCTAATTTTAGCCTCGCCTTTAATCGCGGCCTACCCACCATTTCTCTACCTTCCACGCGTTACGGGATCTTCTTTGTCGGACTGAAGTTTGTATCGACGGCAAATTTGCGAACGAAAGCTGTACAACACCCTGTCGAGTTGCAGAATCTGAAACTTTCCCGTGGAATATCGTGAAAATTGTGTGGGCCTTCCAGTTGAACGCTGTGACGCGAGTAACGAGCTACGTGACAAGTCGAAACTTTGTTTCCTATTGGAGAAAAAAAAGAAAAAAGTGTGCGTAATTATAAAACGCGAGAGTTTTATCCGCTTTTTTTAGAATTCACACTTCCCAGCCTTTGGTTGCTAAAATTATAAGCGAGACTTTCGCGTAAAAAGAAGAAGAATGTATATGGAAAATGCAAGAATAAGTCAATTCTGTGAAAATTTTCTTTTTAATTGGAATTTTGTTTTATAATTCGTAACGAAGGTATTTGTTAGTATTGAATTTTTAAAAAATTGTTGGAAGAATGTAATTTTCAATGTTTATGTATTCTGGTTACGGATAAATGTTATAAATAATTATAAATTTTTTGTGGTTACAAATAATTATTGTGATAGATTACAGAAATTATTTTTAAAGAATTATTATTGTAATCTGGTTTTGACAAATTGATTTTTTTTTACATTTTGTTAAAGTGTATACTTGATTACGAATAACCATTATGAATAACCAGAATTTTATTTTGGTTATGTATTTTTCAGTTGCATTGCTTATTTTTCGGATTATTTTTCTACGTTTTGATAATTGGATAAGTTTTTGCAGGGGAAATGAGAAATACAAAGAAATGTAGAGAAAATTTAAATCTCCTGTTCTTTACTTTCCATACGGTCTCGATAAAAGTTTAAATTTGTTAATTTTCGTACTGATAATAAAATTGACAACAGTCAATGATAATCTGAAGATATTCCAACCATAATAAAATTCCAGTCATCGATAATTTTTTTATAGTTATTAGTAATTTAAACAAATTTTAAATTAAAATCTATAAATGTCATATATAACTAAAAAGAGGAAAAAGAAAAACATTTATAATAATTATTTGTGACAAAAATCTTTCGAAGATAAATATAATTGTCATGCTACAGTCTATTTTTTAATTTTGGTCGTAACAGTTTGGGTTTTCGGATGTTTTTGTTCGAGAAATTTTACTAATCTTAAAAAACAGTAAAACGAGGTGTTTATATTATATAGCGAAGTGTCTCGTATATTTTGATCAACCTAAGATCTCTGTTATCTTTGGCGGTTTAAAGAATATGACGAGAAGCAGGTGTTGTTTTAGTGGGACGAA
The DNA here is from genome assembly GCF_001483705.2 of Eufriesea mexicana. Classification (NCBI taxonomy): domain Eukaryota; kingdom Metazoa; phylum Arthropoda; class Insecta; order Hymenoptera; family Apidae; genus Eufriesea; species Eufriesea mexicana. The sequence goes on from NW_016917653.1 coordinate 114,477, forward strand.
TTTTATGACTCTTATTTTCGAGTTCATCCTTTCCGAGTTTTCAATGTCTGTATCTTTTCCATGTACTTCTCCTTATCACGTTATTTTATCACACAAAGAACCAAATTTTTGTATATACAATACACTGACTTTTAAATAATTATAAAAGATGAATTATTATACTTTACCATAAGTACGAAACATTTATTTTGAGAAACATCTTTTAAATAATTTTCGAAATATCTTTGAAAGTAACTATAAAATAATTTTTAGAAACTCGTGAAAAAATTTTCTCGTCACTTTTAATAATAATTAAAGAAGCGATCGCGTATCGTGCAGAAAATGCAAAAGGACTCTGTTTTGATTGCCTGAAATACTGTTAATATCATGGTAAATAAAGTGGATGGAACGTTCTTTACGCTTCTTGAACGAAATTCACCAGCATGGCTTGTTCCTTTATTAATTCCATGTGCATTTCATTCGTTTGTCTATGATGTGTCCCCGCCATAATTACAATTCTAGATTGTAGGAAATGGTAATGACCAAATCCTGCAGATGACCAAACAGTCGTCGTTATTTCCTTTACATGTAGTGGTGGTTTTAACATATCCTTGGATCATCTTTATCAATCCAGAACGTTTTCAATTCTCAAGCCATTTACAAATTCCAATATTCGAATAAAACTAATTGCGATACTATACTGTTAATTATGAATTACTATTATTATAATACTAGCTATTACTAATTTGCAATTTTTCATGTCAAACCATACAGTGGTACGTATATCACAATACTTAACATACTACAGTATACACAACATTTACACAAATCCTAAAATTCTCGCGTAATTTTATAGCAAATGAAACGCGTAGTGGTTAATTATTAAGTTAAATATTTTTCCAATGCTCTCGATTCTTCGTAATTAAGAGGGCAGAACAGTTTGACACGTTCAATGATATTTTAAACGACCAGTGAAGAAAAGGTAAACATTCGATCGTGAACTATTTTTTTACTTTGAGAACTATTTAAGCATATTTTAAACTATGAAAAACAGTCTTGAATTTTTTAAAAAAAAGTCTCTCATTTAGCTTAACGTCATCGATCTGAATTACCTTTTTTTAAAATGGCCTATCGGTGTTCAGCCAAATGGGGTTAGTGACAGAAAAAAATCAAAGAGAACTTGAAACTTTAGCATATTATCTAGGCAGTGACGTTTAGATACTTCAATTTTTGTGAAAATGGTCAAAAGGCTGCTATTTACAGTTGACCTACTGAATTTTTGCCAAAAATTTCTGTTTTTTGTTAATATTTTCGCCATGATACAAAATTCCGCCATTTCTCCATGACGGATATAATCGTCAAAGACTCTTAACTGGTTAAATCGCAACGCATGATGTTAGAGGGTGAAGAGTTTACAGTGTCAGTTGCTATACGATGAAGTTAGGGACTGTAATAAAGTCTAAAAGTGTATTGTAACAATACACTGCAGAGTATTTAAATAGGACAGATAGAGGAGATAGTCGGAAACTTGAAGCGAGAACGAAATATGGGAACTTGAAAACAGGGGTAATCGGTATCGGTTCGAGGAAGAGCGAAAAAGGGTGCGTCTTTTCCAACAGAAGGGTGACCATACTCAAACGTACGGTGGAAAGTTGCGATATAATAGCTATAAGGGAGGTTACTTCGGGGAAGTTTCAGGAGATAAAAAAGGGAAGTAATTGCTCGAGGAGAGTAGATAAGAAACATGGAAAAATAAGAACAATGCAGGCTAACTGGCTAATATTATTCTTTGATCATTTATTCCCCATGGACAAATTTTGATACAAAATTGTGGTTAATTTTCATTACTATTGATCGTTTTTGGAATTTTAGAGATACGATGCTTTTCAGAAAAATTTTTAATCTTAAATTCCAATTATTCCTAATTAAATTCTAATTAAATTCCTAATTAAGATATCTTCTTGGGGATATTACATTAAGTTACGGTATAACAGGTATAGAAAAAGTTTCTTTAATTTATAGTTATTTCATTTATGTAAACTAAGAAAATGTTTTAAAATAAAATGAACAATTAATTGCCATAAGCCGCCACACTCCTTTTTATATGAACAATAACATAACTCTTATGGTCGTTTTAATTGTACCAACGATATTATTATTAATATTTACAAATAGAATATATATAGTAGAACCTTTAATAAACGAATCAATTGGGGAGTAATTACAATTAGCAAGGAAAAACAATTACCACTAAATTTTATTTAATATTTCAGACAAAATTACATAAATCGAATACCAATTGTTCACAAATAATATTATTATTAAAAAAAAATCAAAAGCAGACAATATGGTTGAAATCTCATTTGTAACAAAATTAAAACATGAAATTTATTGCAGTTTAAGTTTCTTAATTATGTCAAATCCTTTTACAGTTATGGTTACCACTTTTTTGTTCCTGTTTTGGCAACGTTATACCGTATAATTATTATTGTTTATTATTATCGTATTACCGTAGTAATGTTAAACTGTAACAACAATGTTACCTCGTTATTACTATTATTATTACCATATAAGGTACTGTGCCAATTTCACACTAAGTCACTGTAAATATTATTTCACAGAAGGAAATAAACACTTTGTGTTTCTATATACAGTATTATAATTGGAAATGTCTATTCATATATTAGAACGTTCACATAATGGGTGTTCATATAACAGAGGTATGATCATACTCCTTTGTTCTTATAACACGTGCAAATAAAATTTGCACGGAATTTTATAAACAAATATACATAACTAAATTGCAAGTTTCGTACCGTAAAGAATTTTCCATGCATGAAGAGAAATAAATAAAAAAAGAAATAGGATAGAAAATTGATTGATAGAAGTATTATAAATAGGAGACTTAAAAAAATGAGGACAGTAGAGGCTGAATAAAAGTAGGCTAAATCAAGACTGTGAGTTTCATGACCTCCATAGCGTGGTTCTACACTGTCGGATCGGCGGAGATCTGTTACAAAAGTAGACCGTAGAATTGACCTTAACTGGGCTGTCCAAGGTCAAATTTTTTTATCATGATATCGCATTTTACTCGGTGAGAAAATAAAAAGCTTCAATTTTGCGGTCTACCTTCTTAATTGATTGATCTTCACTGATCCGAAGGTGTAGAATCACGCTATGGAGATCATGACACTTACTTTCTTGACATCCTGTACATAATAAATGACTGCTCGTGAAGTGAACTCGAAACAAACCAAATCCATTTCCTGAAGCTGAGTTTAATAAAGTATTATTATTATATAAAATCCACTGTTGCGACGATAGGATTTTAAAAATGGATCCTGTTTATGGATCTCAGAAACAACGTGACGGATATATCTTCTGGTTTTCTCTCAGCCTCTTCGCCTTTCCTACTTGAGCCAAATGACGAATGATGATACAATGGCACACTTTTATTCGAAACGTCATTTCTCTCGCTGTTTCTCGTGGATTATTTTCAGCGATATGTCTTCGGACATTATCGTCCCTGGCACTTTCCAGTCTTCATCCGGGTTCATATCCCAATGAAAAATCGTCGATTTTAAATTCCACGAATCAACGCTGACATTTACTTAAATTTTTACAACCGTTAAATTCACGTCTTCCCTATCTTTTGTGTTACTTCGCTCAGCCTGGAGACGCTTATGAAAAATCATGCAATCGAATAGTCATACTTTTCGTGACAATTAGTGAAGAGCTTTAATTATTTCTGTTACAAATTTTCTTTTCGCAAAATTAATTATACTTCATTGCTGTTAGTATATATTGGTATAGTATATATCGTGAGTGTTGGTTTTATATGCGTGAGCGTGAATGCGACTCCTTTGTTTACAATTGTGCAATCTGTGATGTAAATATAATATGTGAACCAAAAAAAAACAGTCATCATAGAATTATCGAGGAATGATCACCAAATCGTGATACAGGGTAAGAGAACTTTTACTTAAATATACTTTGTGTTCCTCGTTAATAATAGTGAAAGATATTTTTGCTCCATTCTACCCATATATATAGTAATAATTAATAATGATAACGATTTGAAATAAAAATTAATAGTGCAGAAGGTTGAATTTTATTATATGTATAGGGCGTCCCAAAATTCACGCAAGAAGTAATTTTGATAGAAAACACTGATAGGTGTTTCCTCGAGTTTGTTTTGATTGGTTTAGAGTGAATGTTAGGAGGAAAAGTAGAATTTTTTGACTGGACATAGGTGTGTCGAAAGGACTTTTAGATTAGGAGTGGGAACTGTTAAGGAAGTTGCTTTTCAGTAGTCAATGATGTGATTTATAAGTAGGTGTCCGTTCGTCGCTTCGTTGCACGTGGGTCCAATCGATCGGGTCTGATAGTTGTAAATTTTTTGTACTTTTGTATTTAGATATATGACTTAATCCGCTGAAAGGGCAGCGTGACACGTCTAACCTTCGAAGTTCTAGTTGTAATACAGAATAATAAAGTTTTTAGAATTATCTAACATAAAAGTATTAAAATAAAAGTTATGCTATAAACACGATCTCTAATATGAAACATATAGCAAGAAACTCAGGTTTTGATGTTTATAATTGTTTAATATTTAAGGATACATTGCGAATTCAGAGGTTTGGGTTAGAGAATAGTTATAATAAGTCAATAATTAATAAATAATAGATACAGGACGCTTGCTGTTCTCGTTTCAGATTTGCTTCTTCGTTCATTTTTACTCCGGTATATTTAATTTCCCACTCCGCAAATGTTCCATAAACATTTGAATTCATTTGTAACCTTATGACCCATCCCATGCCTTTTGCTACTTACTCTTCTCTTTTGAAATTTACATTTTCATTAATCATCGCTATATACGATACAAAGTTTTTCCATTCGTTGTTCCATAAAGATAAAAGTTCATCTTTGAATTACTATTGATCAGTTGAGAAAATGTCGGATGCTCTTCATCCGTTATTGATAGAATCGAAGCTTCTTTTGCTGCTCTGTCTGGTTATACATTACCCGAAATGTTTACACGTGACGGCTCCAAGTAAGAATAATTGTCCTTTCTTCTTCGTTCGATTAGTTTGTAACACGCTTAATAAACGATAGGTTCTGAGAGATAGAGTTATCTTTCAATAACATTCTATTAAATTCCAATTATTTCAGGTATTGCGAGTTGTATTGCAAAGTAGTCTTTATTTCCTTGTATCATCCACTATAATTAGGACACAGATTTGAAGACAGAATTAATTTCCAGTTTTGGAAACAGAATTATTGATATACAGAGAGTTTTGCATTGTTCTTATCAAAAATTTTCTGTGAAAGAGAAGATGATATGGCATAAACATAAGTTGATAAATGCATTCTTCGAGAAGATAAAAATACAAAGGAACAAGGTTCTGATTTTTTTTTTAATTCCATTTTGAGATGTATACTGTGACTGACAAAAGTGCAGTATATTCGAATTACAAATTTTAGGAAACTACTGTGAGTGTTGGTTTTATATGTGTGCATGGGAATGAGGTAGAATAAGTAAAAATCATTTGCGATCATATTTTGATTGAATTTTGTTATATGTATATATTATCATCATTCGATACAAGATTATATATATTGCAATTTTCATCTCCTTCTTTAAAGTATTTGGCAATAATTAACGATAGAGCAAAATTTCGTGGATGATATTGTCCCGTTGAAATTCAAATTCCAGAGAAACGATATTTCATATGGATTAGCCTGATATATAAAAGACATAAAATTCTCTTTCAAATAAGAAGCAGCCAGTTAGAACGTTTTCTAATAGAAATTTATCTCAGACTTCCTTTATTCACTCGAAATTAATTTTATCTATAGCCTTCGCTCGTAAGTATTAAAACAATTGTGGAAAATAAAGTACTTATACTCAAAGACTCCTTAGGCAGTTATTAAAACTTCTAAGAATTATTACCTCGTTTAGAACCTTAGACTATAAAGAACTCACTTATTCAATATTATACTAGCAACCTCATTTATTAAAATAAAGTTCAATATTTTCTATTTTATGTATTATCTATTTCGTTTTACGATCACTAGTTTTAATTAATCGTAGCATTCTTGTTATTAGTTCTCTTCCTGTATTTCTAATTATCTGATTGCATATTGTACAGTTTGCAATGTAAATTATTCCATAAATAAAACTCGGATCTTGAACAAACTTTCTAAAACTTTTTATTTATTTTATTTCAAGTTGGTTTTTAGCGGAATTTAGAACAAGATGCTTGTAAATCATTTCCATAAGTTTTTGTGTTCAGGATCATGCTTGTTTTAATAGAATAATTCTAATCGATTAATAATAGTATCTTGCTAATTTAACACTTTGACTGTCACGCACTATTCTTAGAATATAATGATGAATTATTAAACAATATACCAAAGAAAAAAAAGAAAGAAAAAGTGGTGCAAATTATTAATGTTTTCTATTCAAAGTTCTTTATTTATTTGCCGTTGTTCAAATATTCAAAAATTGGTTAGAATAAAACAAATATTAATGTAAAAAATTAGTATTGCCGGACACTGGTCACCACCATGGCAGTCAACGTGTTAATTTAATTATTAGCTTCTGTACGAAAGCAGCTGGTATCCTAAAATTTCTGGACAAAAGTATATAACAAATAGTCGTTGTTTCATGTTTAATAAGTGTCATAGTAAATATTATAAAGTAGTAAATAAAAGTAATAAATATTAGAGTAAATTACAATATTTGTAAGTTAAATCCATACTAAAATTAAAACTTTATAGATATTTTCAAAAATATCGTCATTTATGAACATCTAATTTTTATTTTAAAATGAATTAAACGAATAAACAGATAATGAATTATCAAAGTAGTAATGCAATTTGCTATTTGTTGCATGAGGGTTGAGATAAATTTTTCTAGTTATGTGAGAGCTGCGAGGACTAGAAAAAGCCTTTATTACGCAACATTTGGAATGTCGTTTAAAATTCATCGCAAGTAAGGATATGATAAAGAAACCCAGTTTCATACCGATATTAGATAATGCATTAGAAAGCATAGAAAATTTAATACTGTTCTCGAATTTATATAACTTTCTTTCGAATACAAATTTTATATAATATTTTAAATTTATGAATAGGACACCTAATTAAAAGATTGACTGAACTTAATTAGAATATAAATTGACAAAAAATTATCGTAAATATACGATATTGAAATTCACAATTAATATATATTAAGTACACTCTTTAATTTAGACATCAAATTTTTTAATTAAGTTACGAATACTTACTAATAACTTTTATTTACAAAGAGGTTTAAGTATCATTAGGAAGAAGAAAATTGTAAGTTGAATAAATTCTTAATTTTTTGTTTAACATTAAAATCGTTACTCGATCTTTATTTAATATTATTTTTGTGTGAATATACATACTTTTTATTTCACCTTATTCAAGAATATCAGAAGCAAAATACATTCATATGTAACTCGTTGAATATACTATCCTTGAAAAAGATTGTCTCCTTAAGTAGAATAAAAATAAAAAAAGAAGTAAAATAAATAAGAATATTATATCTTATAAAAATTCTACAGATAATTTCCTTGATAAGTCCATCTATATACAGATAAATATTCGACTCTTCGCCATTTTAGTTTCTCCAGAGTTCTCATTGTTTCAGAAATAATCAACGCATTTATTATAATACATAAATATGTAATACTATTTTTATTTACTGTTAAAATGAAACTCCTCGATTTGTCTTATTAATCAAGCGTGTTTCTCGAAATTAATTATTGCATAATATTAAATGATAAGAATGATATTAATACTGAGACTTTCATTTAACAATTTATTTTAATAATTTCTCAAATAATATCTATCTAGTTAATCGATATGTACTCTCAATTCCTTTATATTCAGACTATTACTTCTTCAAAATTTATTTCATATATAAGAAACATATCTGTGAAAAATGTGCATAATCTTAAAAAAAAATGTGGTGAAGAACAATGAGATATCCACTTACCATTACTTTCTAAGTAATAAGCATACAATTATTTAATTAATACTTAATTTTTATTTTCTGTTCTTTAAAATTAAGGTGGAGAAAATTAGTTTCTTTTGTTATCTTAAATTTTGACATAAGGATGAAATACACATTTTATACAGTTACGTACAATATTATATTAACAAAATTTTTCGCTCTATTTTATCTCTCCATATTTTTTCTTCTTTTGTCTTAAGGAGACTATCTTTTTCTAAGACGTTGTACATGAAAGACAGTGTCAATTTACCATTTTAATAGTACGTTGATTTTGATTCCAGGAATACTCCTCGGAAGCCGTGTCCCACGTTCATAAGTACCTTATGAAAAACGAGGTCCCTGTTAATTTATTCGAGGTTGGTCCCCCCTAATCTTCTATTGCCTAATTGTAAATAATATCGAATACAATTTTGGATTAAGTTCGAAATCGATTCCCTGTTTCCAGCCGTATATCGAAGAGATTTTTAATCACTTAAGGGGGGAGCCGTTCAAGAAGTTTCTAGAAAGGTAGGTTACCGACTAAAGGAAAGACAAGTCGCTATTTAGCTTGTTTGTGGCTTGAAAAATTGCTAAGAAATGTCGTTGTATATTTTCAGCGAGAAGTACACTCGTTTTTGTCAGTGGAAGAACTTAGAGTTGAACATGCAGGTAAGTTAGAGAACTGCTTTTGTGTTGCGGGTAATGTAATGTATACATGTAAAGTGGTTTAACCCTTTGCACTACGATCACGAATCTAACTCGTCACGAATTACATGCACAAAATTCGAAGAATTTCCAAAACTTGTATCCAATTTTATCGTAGATGGAATAGATATACAGTGACTAACTGAAATTAAATACTACTTCGATGCATAATTTTTCATAATTAAGTCGTAGTGCAAGGGGTTAATAAAAGTGGTATAAGGACAATGGGATGAAAAGTTGAGTAAATCGTGGTTCATTATGAAATTGGTGAATCCATATTGTAACATAAAATCGCTATCTGGCCAATAATGTATTGCACATCCTTCTTACCACCATATGCAAATAATATCTCTACTTTTTGGCAGGTTTTAGCGAAAGGGGTAACCCCATGAGATGAGAAAACTTGCTACCAATGGTTCCAAATTTCAAGAACAATTTATTTTATATAGTAGAACCTCAATTATTCGAACTAATTGGGAAATATAAGCGTTCGGATGAAAGAATCTTCGGGTAATAAAACATGCTTTTTCGATTTTAATTTTGATACATTTCAAAACGGGAAAACGTAATATCGTATATATACAATAATGGTAACAACAATTAGTAACTTTAAGTCTAATTTAGTTAAAAATTTGTAGATCCTAAAATTTCTGAACTATTACGTCTTAACAGTAATCTCGTTAGTAAATTCAAACCTGTAAAATTTTATTCTTTTTATGTCATGTACCTGCCTAAAGCTCATTTCTGAAGAGTGAAATACTTTAACACTGGAGCTGCCATCTTGTAATGGAGAGTTAAATATTTTATACAGGAATGATGATAATTGTAGTGGCACAGTGATGACAAGTAACTATGTATAATTCTGTCTCCATCTAAATAAAAGTCAGTATTAATTTTGCCAAAGGTACCTGTTCCCAGAAACTGTAGGAATAGAGTATCTGCAACAAGTCATTTTGAACCCTTTGGTAGTTTTAGTATTAAAATATTGGGGTAGGTTATCGTTATTCCATTCATGATTGATTAAAGAAGTTTCATCGTATTACTACGCTATAATCATGTGCCATGATACGCTAACTCATTTCAATAGTCGAGTTATTACATATGAACCAATTCAAAGTGGCATTTTTACGTCAGTATTCGCATAATAGAGAATTCAAGTGACAGGAATACGGATAATCGAGGTTCTACTGTAATTTCATGTTATTATTCTTTCACGAAGAATAATTGACCATTCGATATCACGTATGTAGGATCGACTAGGATAATATTGTTATGCTTAATAGAATAAAATAAGCTTTATTAATAAAATAACAGATTAATAGAATAGTAACTGTGCACGCTTGTCTCGACCACAACTTCACTCAACCTTTCACTCTCACGCTTTGTACAACACTCAACTTTCTTTCGACTCATACGACTGTCTTACAACTGACTTTAAGACTTTTGGATCGACTTCTACGATTGACCTGCTCGCATCCTTGTATCCTTATTTTAACCTTACACGCTCTGTCTTCTTTCATACTCAAGCTTTCTTTCTTGATCACTCATTTTCCACGCGACCTCGGTGGACCAGATACTTCAAACACAGGACGCATTCGTAAACTTTCACTCGTTTCTTGCATTTGGCTTTGTCATAAACATCCCTTACATTCGATCTTCTTGCTCATAGTCACTTTCGTTCTATGTCCCAAACACTCTTGATATTCTTTCAGGGCCGCACTCATTATTATACGTATGTAATCGCTGAACTATACTGCAGAAAATTTGTATAAAAATGAACGTATTAAATATTAAGAGAAAATGATGCGTCGAAATGTGCGTATTTAAATGTTAAAAAATTAAAAAATTCGTTGAACGAATTGCTGTTTCAGTTGACAATGAACGACTTCAGTGTCCATCGAATAATAGGAAGAGGCGGTTTCGGAGAAGTTTACGGGTGTCGAAAGGCAGACACAGGAAAAATGTACGCAATGAAGTGCCTTGACAAGAAGCGAATAAAAATGAAACAAGGCGAAACTTTAGCGCTCAACGAGAGGATAATGCTTTCGGCAGTCAGTACCGGTGTAAGCTTTACTCCATGATGCAATATCCTAAAAATACAGTAGAATGTAAATTTTAAAACGTAGTATAGTAATCTCTCGATCGATTTTCCTTCCATATGTTTGATTAAGTAGTATCTTTCGAAAAATCCTTCGACATGTATGAAGCAGCGCAAAGGTATAAACATCGTACATCGTTGCTTAAATGTTATGCAGATGCGGTACCTATAGTCGAGTGTTCAAATATTTTTCCAACGAATTTTGCATTTCTTCGAAATAAATTGTAATATTAACAATCATTCTATACTTCTTTTTAATATGTATTTTATACTGTTAATTTCTGTTTTGTTGATACAAAATTAAGAGCTTATATAAATTTTGTGTACATCTTCCTTAACCCTTTGCACTCCTTTATCGAGTGTAACTCGACATCAATTATTATTACTGGAACTCCTATGTCGAATTACATTCAACGTTTTCTGATTCTTTATTTACTGAACAAGAAAATAGAAAATAAGTAACTACTTGAATTACTTAAATTCAAAATATAAATTACAACAATGATTGACAGATATATTTAATATAATCAGTAAACAAAATTCTTTAAAGTAAATAACAGCCGAGGAACTGTCCTGTGAAGTAAATTTCAAACAAAATGCTTAAAATAGTAAGGAGTTACTGGCAACAAAATGGAAAAATAATTCCGAGTGCAAAGGTTTAATGAAATTCGGATTTTATTTATTTATCGTGTAAAATTGACTTGTCATGTTCAGTTATTTATTTATCATTTAAATAGCGTTTAAGAATAATTCAAGTATAATTTTTAACGATACACGATGTGAAGGAATCGATCAAAAATATTAATATATCGCTTAAGAGTTTCTCTCATCAATCCTCTTTTTCGCTAACATGTAAAACATTTCGCGGAATGCAAGTAATGTACTCATTACAAACGATTCACCTACTGTAATAAATCAATCATTGACTATAAGCATGACGTATATAATTCACGAGATAAGAGAAGCACTTTCCAAAGCAAAATTCGAAACAGAAGAAATTACTCTAATAAAGAAAAACGTCAATGATTGTTAAAAATCGTACATGCTAGAACTACCAAATGAAATTTTCAATTTTATATATTATGATATTTTTAATTTCTAAATATATGCAGCTACCTGTGTCAAAATAAATGTCAATTTTGACCATGGCAGAAACATAATCATATGATATATTAATAGCTATAGAATAGTATGTATACAGCTATTTATTTTTATCATACTACCTTTATTATTATCATATGTACACTATATCTAAATGCACATTACAGGTTGGTAGTTCTAGTTCTGATAATCACCTAAAACAGTGCTGAGCAACCCATTGGCCGCATGTGGCCCTACAGCTACTTACCTGCAGCCTGCCGAAACGTTGACACTTCATTTGGCTGAAGTGTAAAAGTCTTAGCGAAAGGTACATTCGATACGAGTTCCCTCAAAAATAAATCTAATAAACAAAAATGTCATTGAAGTTTCACTGAAAATAACAAATACCACCCTCTGAATGAAATTTCTTATTAATATATTTAATATTGCGTTCGCCTTTCAATTCTGGCTCGAAACAAAGGTTGCTCATCACTGACATAAAAGTATCCCAAATATCACCCATAAATTGCTAATTCATTCATAAAAGTAAACACCAAACGTCACAGTTATCGTAATCTAGTTTGATAGTAACGATTTAATTTCACGAACGAAGTAGAACAAACTATAACTGCGACTACGATTTTAGGTGGATTGTCCATTCATAGTGTGCATGACATACGCCTTCCAAACACCAGACAAGCTCTGTTTCATTCTTGATTTGATGAACGGGGGCGACCTTCATTACCACCTTAGCCAGCACGGAGTGTTCAACGAGCGGGAGATGAAATTCTACGCAGCGGAAGTAATACTCGGATTAGAACATATGCACCGTAGGTACATCGTCTATCGGGACCTGAAGCCGGCGAATATCCTCCTGGATGAGCACGGCCACGTAAGAATATCGGATTTGGGGTTGGCTTGCGATTTCTCCAAGAAGAAACCTCACGCGAGCGTGTAAGTACCTTCGAATAATTGTGTACACTTACATTACAATTCCAAGGTAAACAGGAGACTATCCCAACATAATATGACAACGGATTTTTGTAAATTAACTCTTTCGCTAATAAGCATTTTAAGGCAGCCTTAAGACGATTTTCCATTTAATTCACTAGCGCCACCATGGCCCATATCTCCAATAAATGTAATATAAATATTGTATATGAATTATTTTTAATTATTTTCTAATATCATTGATACAATCTTGGAATTTTCTTCTTACTACGCATGTCAAATTGTTTGCAAAGTATTGTTGACACAAATTTTTCGATCCTATATGTACTTTTTCGACAATTATTATATTTTCGAGAATTAACACGTACCTACGTAGGAGGGTATTTTCAGATAACCTATCTGGTTATCTGAAACAAAAAAACTAAAAAGCATCTTAATTAGTATAAATACGGCTATAGCACGAACCACCAAAGCACCGAAATTTCGAAAATTGAAAGAAATGACAGTATTTTTAATTTTAAATATTGATTTTCCTTGTGCTTTTCGTTCTTTAGGTAGCAAACAAGAATAGAAAAAGATATCAGATTTCGAAATCCTTAGTTTATGTAATAAAGGTACATTTGATGAAGATCTCAAAATTTCGAGTCAATCGGTCAACTAAAACGCGAGATATCCCGTCAGCCAGTTCGACGATTATCTTATACACGATACAGTTCAAGACAAGGACGCAAGCCGACGTCACAAAATACCTATTGAACCTTCCTAATGCTAGCCTAAAGGAGTCATATACGGAGGATTAACGAGCACCATCAGCTATCCGCGCGTAGCTTCCATAAAGCGATAAAACGCGAACATTATTCCACCCCTCTATATCCATTACTCCAAAATTCTTAACTCAAGCATTTACTACTTTATCATGAATCCTACACTTTCCTTTGTAAGCAGAATTCTTTGAATTCGCGTCCACCTACCATTACCATCCATCTTCTTTTTCGTCGATTTTAAACACTATAATCAGTTTTCTAATAAAACTAGATTTTCTAATTTCTTAAAAAGAAATTTCATTTTTTAATATCCACGCACATTCCAGTTGTCATTATTCATCTAAAGTTATTATAGTTTAAACTATAATTTCGAATAATAATAAAAATGCATTTACCAGCAATCAAGTATCTCCGTCACTTCTTTCAATGACACGAGTTAGGTCTCTACATCAAGGTTAATTAATTGGGGTTCCTTTTTTAATTCTTACAAATCAAAGAATTGCTTACTTCCTGTTCGTCAGTTGTAGAATTTATTCGTGATTATTTCCTACAATTTGTGGAGGTCCACCCCCCATGGGGTTGCTTTTCTTGACTGTGGGTTCCTACGTGTTGCCGTTTGGTATCCTCTTGGTCGTCGTGCTATGATAGGTAGCAGGTAGAGGGACACAAGGAAGGGATACGTTTTTCATCCTGGGCCTGCTAGTGGGCCGTCAATGCGACTTTCTAGCAGGCCCCGCCTTAGATGGAGAATACTTAGGTAGCATAGGAATTTGTATTCATGGGGGTCGAGGATTCACCGAGGACTTGCGAAAAACCTCGAATCTCCGTTTTCCATTTATCGATGAGGGTGTGAACGCTGGTCGCTACAAATTTATGAAAGTAAAAGATGTATAAATGACTAGTTGTATTCCAATAAATGTGTTGTCCGATATTAACACGAAATATAACGACAAATATTTTTATTGCAGAGGAACACACGGATATATGGCGCCGGAAGTGCTCTCGAAGGGAGTAACTTACGACTCCAGTGCCGATTGGTTTTCGTTTGGCTGTATGTTGCATAAATTATTGAAGGGACACAGTCCATTCAGGCAACATAAAACTAAAGATAAACACGAAATAGATCACATGACACTAACTAAGGTTCGTTATTTGTTCTCTCTTACTAATTAACAATATAATTTATTAAATAAGGTTTCCTCATGCTAATTAACAGTATAAATTTATTTATCATATAAAAGTAACTAATATTGTATTTTTCAAATACAATTATATACTCTGTATTATGATATAGAATATTTTTATCAGTAGTAAAACTGACAAAATATAACACTGAAAATATTTGTTTATATTACAATACTAACTACCTAATAAATAATCCTTTTGTAGTGTATTCAGAAGTTGATAGCATTCGTGTATCCTTATAACTAGCTATAGCATGTAATCAAATAACGTTAAAATAAAACGAAAAGGAACATAATCTAAAATCAACATGTATCGTGAAACATTTTCTAAAACAAATCATATTTACTGTTTCATGATCCATGCAGTGGAAAATTATCTTGCATCGCAGTAAGTGTTATGATACTGGTAAAAATAATTTCAGAACGTTGAGCTGCCGGAAACATTTTCGAAAGACCTGCGTTCGTTGCTAGAAGGTCTGCTGCAACGAGACATCAACAACAGACTCGGCTGCCAAGGCGGAGGTGCGGACGAGTTAAAAGAGCATCAGTTTTTCAATGGTATCGATTGGCAACAAGTTTATCTCCAGAAATACACACCGCCACTTATACCACCACGTGGCGAGGTGAACGCCGCAGACGCCTTTGATATCGGCTCCTTTGATGAGGAGGATACTAAAGGTATCAAACTGACAGACACGGATCAAGAGCTGTACAAAAATTTCCCTTTAACCATCTCAGAGAGATGGCAGGCTGAGGTAGCCGAGACTGTGTTCGAGACAATCAATAACGAAGCAGACAAGGTACGAATTGTATACTCCTTCGATAATTTTTCGATTTCCTCACTTTCGTGCAATTTTTCGTTCTGTATTTCCCTTTTCTCTATTTTAAATTTATTTCTTGTACTAATTTTAGTTGGAAAATAAGAAGAAAGCTAAGCAGAAGCAGCGCTTCAAGGTAGATGAAAAAGGTGAAGAGACTGATCATTCTCTCATGTAATAAGGTTCTCAGTAAACGGTGATTGTATCGAATGTTATCTGTTGCAGGATCTGATTGCATTTTACACGGGTATATTAAAAAATTAGGTGGTCCTTTCGCGAGTGCGTGGCAGACACGTTATGCAAAACTTTATCCTAATAGATTAGAATTGCATCCTGAATCCACGACGAAACCTGAATTGGTTTTGTTTGACCAGGTAAACGAATGGATAAGTTTAATAGTGACGATTAAATATGCTAATTATATCAACACTTTATCTATCTCTATGTATCAGAATTGATATTTTTAGTTTAAAATGACATAAAATTGAAAATAATGGAGGTGAAAGTAAGTGTAAAATTGCAAATAATTATGAAACAAATTAAAAAATTTAATCTCATACATATTTTCCATTTATCCAAGTATAATGGGATTCAAAACATTATTCGTTTCAGTCTTCTCTTCCTTGTATTTTTAAAATTCATTCATTGAAAGCTTTATGAATTTTAAGTTCCTCGACATTTTTTTAATGAAATCTAAAACATATATCTATTATAGGATCTATTTTCGTATAGTGCATCAACAGGTAATGATTACCCAATTGACAATTTAAATGTTAAGAAGTTTTGTAGTAGTAATCTGACTTCCTAATTAGCACTTTTAACTTTGTGATCTATCAGGACATTTTGGTTTTGAAGTATAATTTAAGGAATTCAAGATTTCTGAACTACCGATACTTTTAAAATCCTATAAATACCAAAATTATGTCGAAATTAATTAATGAAGTCTTGTTTTACAAAATCGAAGTCAAAAGTTGATTGAATTTATTGAAAATTATAACAACATTTTTGTTACTTTTACTTCGATACTAAGATGTCATTTTGTTGTAAATTAATCCTAGGTATCGAATATCTGTGATCTTGAATAAATTTTCTAACAAATTTTGTAGGTCGAGGAAATTAGCGCAGATCTCCAACACGTGAAAGGAGAACAGTGTATTGTTGTTCGTATGAGAGACGCGAAAATAGTACTTACAAATCCCGTAAGTAAAGATACATATCTAAAAAATAATATAACAATTTTGTAGATTCCAAAATCTTATTTACGAAGAAAAATGAAATCATCTCCATTAATAAATAAATTAGAAAATAAGTTAGAAAATATTTGTTATTAAATTACAATTAGAAACATTCTTTAAAATATGTACTGGCTCAAAAATCTCAGTATAAAGCATGAGAAACAATAAGTTGTCAGTTGTAAGTTATATTTAATAAGTTAGTGAATTACAAGTTATATACAATAAATTCTTTTAGGATGAAATCAGTCTAAAGGAATGGGCATTATCATTAAGATCTGTACACAAATGCTCGATGGAGATGCTGGGCAACATGGCGAAAAAGGCCGGTAAAATCTACGGGACTGAACGAGACGCAGTGATTCCGGCAATGCAACGCTCGACGAATAGCAACTAGCCCATTGCTAAAACCTGCACGCCGTCATCATGCTCCAGTCCCACTGCCCCCCAGCAACAGCAACTTTTTTTATACTGAGAATCAACGCAGAGAGACCTAGAAGAATTTCCAACGAGTGAATGACCGGGTAATTGGGAGGCGATTTTCCTTGCAACCGGCAACCCGGGATCAGAAGTATCTAAGTCTCGAAACAGCTCCAAAGAAAAAACTCCTTTTGAACGGCGGGTAGCGTCGCGCTGTATAGAGACTCTAGGAAGTAGTGTCGTACGAATCGTCACGTCATTATATTTGTACGTTAGCTGTATGTGCAATGTGGCGTAGGAACTAGCGACTGAACAATGCCCATCGACACCCACGCGAACGCGCGCGCGCGCGCGCGCCAGCACGCGTGCACTCATGCAAGAATCCACACGAGAGACACACACACATGCACGCACACACGTACACATATACACGTAAAGAACACGAAAATGCAACCGGTAGTGTATTATTGTTATATCAAATACGAAATACGCCCTGAATCCCGATTATACTTCTACACCGTTCTATACCGCTCGTTTACTTAATTTATTTACTAATGCAGGACGATTTTATATTGTCATTTCGTAATCGGTAACACGCGCGCGAATTCGTTTATTTATTGTGTTGAAGGAAACAAGAGACAAAAGAAAGAAGAACTCGGAACAGTTTGTACATTATCGGCAGCCAACCGAAGATAGCTGTAATACAAAAAACTGTGTACGCTCGAGTGGATACAAACGAAGTTCGCTCCGGCAATAAAATTGTGCGACGAACGTAGATCTCGTCTACATTTCTTCATTCTGCTCAGCCCCATGTCCAATGTAGGGAAGTAAGTAGCCTTTAAGTGGATCGAGTAACTCCACATGGAATAGGAAATGCCTTTGTCTTTACTTTCTTTTTTTTTCTTTTTTTTTTTTACCAAGTGCGACTGCATTATGGTCTAATATGTAATCTTTATATATTTGCAGCTAAAGGTAATTATGATAAAAAGCGGAACTAAAACTTTTTTAGACATGACAAACGTATGAACAGAAATTCAAGTTGTATCAAATGTCCTTCGAAATCTGGTACGTGGAAATTCTTAAAAATCTAAAGAATGTATTAAATTTAAATGCTAGGAAGTCATAATATGACCAATATGATCATTATAGTCCGTATGTAAAGTATTGTATAAATTGTTTTATGTATTTTTAGATGTGGTTAATTTAATTATACCAAATGTTATTCATACAAAAACAAAAATTAATTTAACAATTATTAATATTAATTAAAAAATCCGTCTAAAATCTATAAATATTTATATAATTTGAGAAATATTCTACAATGATTCCAAAATGATGTTAATCGGAAACTTCTTATTTGTAGTCATATTCCTAGTTATAATTAAAATTATTTGCATTTTATATAGTTGATTGTTTCTGCAACGTGCAAATGAAGCAATTGAACGATCTTTAAATAGTGCTAACGGTTGCGAGGTATAAGAAATTAAAAATCTTATTTCTTCCTTCTAACAGCTTACTGTTTTGCTGTGTAGTTTCATCATGATTTCATATTTTCATATGTCATGTATATTTTCATACTTAATATTTTTCGAAATTGTACATATACCGAAGGGAAATATTATCGGATCTTTAACTGGTATACAGTACCTGTGCAGTATTTGTGTATCTTTTCCAGGCAATAATCTATGCAATGTATGTGAAAAATGATAAAAAAGTACTTCTCACAAAATGATATATATTATGTATAAATGAATGCATGTATAAATTTAACAACTTTATAGTGAATAGTTTCATGTAAGTACCATGCGTTGCTGAGAAGAAGTTAATCATTTCGGCACAGGAGAAGGGGGTATTCCTCTCTCTCTCTCTCTGCCTGTGCTATCACTCTTCTATGAAACTACCAAACCCACTACTTTCATATTCGGTAACGTAATATGTTAACATAAGCATAAGATATCCGTATAATTCCTATACTCGAATAATAATACTTCGCAAGCCTGAGAACATGAGAGTAATACTGCACAAACAAAACATGATTATTTTCCATTATACTTCGTAAATATTGAACACATATTTAATATGTGTATGAAATATAAGTATAGTTAAATAAAATTAAGAAATGAACATTCATCAGGTCTGAAGATAATGCTTTAGGGATAACTCTCACATCTCACATTTGTTGCGTCTGTTTCACTTTATCTCGATTGTTTCGTTCGCTTTCTTTGTCACATGGTGCTATATGACGGAGCTAATAGGAAGGAATCATTTCTATCAAGAAGGGAAATGCGTTTACTTTTCTTGTGCGATGACGTTAGAAGTTGTGGATTGGTGTGGATTCGATCCTACATTTCACTCAGTGGACTTCTTCTCTGCAACGCATAGTACTTACTTATTTACTTACTCGTGAAGCAAAACGTGCACCATCCCGCCTATAACACGAAATGGAGATTGTTCAAGTTTTCCTTTCTTTCGTGTATTTTATCAATGGAAGACAGCAATCTGTGTGGCTTATTTAATTTTGTCATAAAAGTTTATATTTACAATTTCTCAGTTTATATGCGAATGTAAAAGGTAAGCAAATATTTTAATAAATACACCTAGATTCATTTAAATCATTTCTCTTCAAGTATGTTGTATTTTTCATTACAAAATTTGGATATTTATTTAATGTAATTGTAAATTCAATTGTAGATTTAATTAAACTGATAAGGAAGGAATTATCAAAAAAGTACATATAATTAAATGAAATACATTTTTTAATTTTTTCATTTCTTTACTATTTCACATAAATATTTTTTTTGTGAAAGGTAATCTACATATAATATTTAGTTCTTCAAATAATAGGAACAAACAGTATATTTAAACTAATTTTTATGTATTATCATAATCTCAATCAAAGTTTATATTATTATCCTATAATGATTTATTAAATAATGGTATATATGTATTATTAAAAAATATGATAAGCTTTTAGTTTATATTTTTAATACTTAAAAACTTTAAATGGTTACAGATTTCCAGGTCAATAAATGCAATTAAAGCAATGGTCACTACAAAAATTTTTAATGCTTACAATCATTCCAATCAAGTTACTTTAGAAGATACTTTGAATTATTTGCATAGTTTATTTGATCAAATAAAACAATCAGCTTCTGAATCTTCAATTACGAAGACATCAAAAATTTTGAAAAAAAGTCATTGAAGGTATACTGATTATTCCAGAACATGACATTTTCAATACTGATGGTACAATATTGAACTCTAATGTTATACATGATAAAACAGAAAATAAAGATGTCATAATACCACTTGTAACAAAATTACGAAGACCATCAATCTCAAGTAAAGGCGTTAATGCAAATGTTTGTATATACCTTTTTATATAGTGAAACCTATCATTAATACTTATATTTTATGCAATAATATCAGTCAATCAATATGTTCAATTTTATTGCTTAATGTACATAAATTATTTCTTCTTATTCTTAAGTATTTCTTGAATTTTTAGAACAAAAATAGATGCCAAACTAAAAGAAAGGTGTCTCCTAAAAGTAGTCTCTGACGCAGACACTACACAAGGTCATAGAAAACAGTGAAATAGAAAAAAGAATTTTTAGTGAAACTATATCAGTGAAAGCAACAGATATAAATAAACAATTTGCTCTCAGTAGATAGACAAAATGAATTTATTTTTTATTAAAACATAGTTATTCGATCTATGTGTTTTAGGACGAATTTCATGCAAGATCACGTTTTTGTCGACGAGATTTAATTACTATGGCTATTGCTGGAAAAGATGACAATGGTTCCCAATTCTTCTGTACTCTTAGTTCTACACCAGATTTGCAAAATAAACCTACAGTCTTTGGTAAAGTTACTGAGGAAGTTATATATAACATGCTTAAACTCGAAGAAGCACTTGTAGATGAGGTAAATTTAATGTTTACAAGAAAATATATCAAGAAGTGACATAAAAATAATATTTCCTCTTTTTTGTAGAATGATAAACCACTTTATCCTCAAAGATTGTTAAAATCTATAATATTGAACAATCCATTTGCTGATATTATACCAAGAATAATAGTACCGGAAAATGAAGAAGTAAAGGACAGTTCAAAAACTGAAACAGTAGCAGTAAAGTAGAAATTATATATGTTTGCAGAATGTAGCCCTGATAGTATTATTCTTTGTAATGAAAAATTTTGTTACAGAGACTTCAATCTCTTATCATTTGGTGAAGAAGCAGAAGAAGATAATGAAAAATCTGTGATATTAAATAAAAAGTTTCGTGGTAAGGCAAGTTAGCTCATGATCATTTAACTGATCCAAAATTAAACTCACAACCAGCTGTTTCACCACCTGGACTTACAAATAAAAAAGGAAGGAAGACTGCAGTTGCGATTGGAAAAGTGACGTGAAGTAAAAACTCAAGAAAAATTAGAAGTTGTAAGGAAAGAGAAAGAGTTAGTTTATTGTTTACATTATAACTATGTTATAGAAAGTTGAAATTTTTATTGATTGTCTCTTATTTATATTTTCCGAGCACTGAAGAAAGGACAAAAAATTAATTGAAAGTTACAAGAAAAAAACCGAAGAATTATATCGTTAACAATTATCGTGTATATGTGAAACTTTCAAAGTGAATAAAAATTACCTAAGCATATTACCATCGTAGTGTCATTTTCTTTTTACCAAGAACAAAATCACTCGCCTTTATCTGTAACTTCATGTTCGTCTGGATGTTCAGAGAATAAAGAGAAGGGATAAAAATCTGTTATACGGATTTATGTCGTTTTATTGTTTTGTATCTCCCGCTCAAAGCGTCACGTGGTTTTAGATTGCTCGATTGCGATCAGCGCCATCTATGATTTGGGCTCAAAAAGCAGGAAAGTGATAGGAATATAGAATAGGCGAGGAGGTCGACGTAGAGCTGGTCACGTGACTGACAATGACAGAGAGGGGATAGAAAAGGATAGAATGGCTCCGGCAGTGAAAAATTATTAATTACTCAATTTCTGTAAACAATTTGTGAACTTTTATAATTTCTGCGCAAAGCTGGAACTTCAGGCTACATTCTTATATAATCTTCGTAAAGAATTTAACCCTAAATTGTTAGTTATTAATTTTTGTTTTGTGGCGTCTATGATTTCGTAACGACGACCATCGCGATCTTCCGAGAAAATATTTAATACTAAACGAAACTAGAAGCAAAATGTGATCAAAAGTTATATGAGAAGATTCGCAAGGACATTGTCTTTCTAACGAGTGCATAAAGTTTCATAAATTAATTACGTAGAGTATAGTAATTAACGAAAAACCAATGGCGTCTTCGACAACAATTCAAACACTGCGCAGAATAATTATTAATAATTAATTAATTAGGGATAAATTTATATCGAAAAATATATTGGAAAGTTCTTGAAGGATCTGGCTTTACGATGCAATTATAAAAGTTCGTAAATTAATCACCGATATTGAGTAATTAGTGAATTATCCACTGCCGATCTCGTTGCGGGACCCGAGCTTCGAGTCTAACCTCACAGATGGCTCTGATGTTACTCGAGTAGATTACTAACTCTGGTTACGTGCTTCGAATATATTTTAATATACTTTAATAAATGAAATCATAAAATTTTCTACATTCTTTAAAAAATTCAGCCCAGCAGCGATTTTAATTTGGCAATCAGCATTCATTTCTTTGTCTGGAAGACGACAAATATGCAAAGGTACGCCTTCACAACGCAATTATAAAATTTCATGAGTTCATCACAGAAATTGAGTGATTTGTTAATTTTTCTACAAGTGAACAGGAGAATGCATAGAAAATGAGAAAAAATTGCAAACAAACGCCGGAAGCATTGTTGAGTCCATGCAGTTGTGCCTGCATTACGAAAAACATGTAAGTATTTCTATTAACATAACCTTTAGTTGTAATTAAATAGCGTAAGTTACGATCCATTGTTTTTCCACCTTTCATTAGTGATAGCAGAGCTTGATTATTGGACTCATGGAATATCTTCAGCGTAGATGCCAAGAATTATAATTTATAGCGAGAAAAAGTTGAAGCAGCGATACAAATATGTAAAGTATGATATCTCTATTGGATTCGAGATCGGCTAACCATATGACATACAAGATAGAAATCTCTGATGGTCAACTAAAGATTCAGAAAATGATGCTGGTTTAGGCAGACAAAAAGGAATGCAATTAATTTAGGTGATGGTCTCTTATAATAACAAGATATGGAGAATATACTGAGATTGAAAGGTATGTTTAATTCCTAATCTAAATTAATATTAATATCAATGGTCGAAGTCAGTAATCATCGCTAATGTGTTAAGTTTGATCAAAAGGAGTGAGAAGAGGAAACGCATATTATGCGGAATCAAGAAATATAAAAGAGGCAGCATATGTATCAACAAAGATGGATGCATGGCAAGGACATGTTAATATAAGGATCAATGAAGATATGGGGAATGAAAACTTGGTAATAGTTATGAAAGGTAAAGATAAATCGGATATAGAGTCTGAATGTTGTTAAATGATAAATGTAGAAAATTAAATCTAAGCTCTTACATAGAGAAATGTCGTTGAATAACACTAATATGTTATATTTCAGAACGATGGGGTTGAAGCATATAAAGAAAAGAGAGAGGTTCAGATGAAAGCAGTGAGAAGAGGGAATGCATACTATGCAGACTCAAGAAACAGAAAAGAGGCTGCTTATGTATCAACAGAGAAAAATGTGTGGCATTGACATGGAAATATGAGGATCTTTGAAGAGATGGAGAATGAAGAAATGGTAATAGTTAATAGAGATAAGGATAAATTAAATATACTGTATAAATGTTGCATTAAGGCAAAAATGTGTAGAAATATCTATGGG
>NW_016917654.1:0-301 GCF_001483705.2 Eufriesea mexicana
TCAGCCCGTTATGTTGAGTTAGGTTTCGTTTGGTAACGTTATGTTAGTTTGGGTTGGGTTCGGACCGGTACTACTTCCGTGGTATGCGCTGCCATTGGATGGATTTCCGTTGCTCTAATAC
Source organism: Eufriesea mexicana (assembly GCF_001483705.2). Lineage (NCBI taxonomy): Eukaryota > Metazoa > Arthropoda > Insecta > Hymenoptera > Apidae > Eufriesea > Eufriesea mexicana. Next base: position 122 of record NW_016917654.1, read on the forward strand.
GCTCAGCTTCGCTCTGGGGATGCCGGCAATGGTGCTTTCGGCACGTTAGGTTGGGTTATGTTTCGTATGATCAGGGTAAGTTTTGTTAGGATAGGATAGGGTAACTTTGACTTGTGTTCCATACGCTGGTATTCGTTGGATTTCTGCGCTCTTCATTGCTCTACTATACTCTGCTCGACT
>NW_016917655.1:0-5136 GCF_001483705.2 Eufriesea mexicana
AGCCATTGCATCCCAACGAATCCAAAGCTGCCATATGCAAACGTAGGCTAACTAAACATGACGTGCCGAGACCACAATTGTTGCCTTCCCCAAAGCCCAGCAGGACAAATAGAGTACCGTAGAGAGCAGAAATGCACCGAAAAGCATCGTACAGCGCATAAGTTAATTTTATCCTGACCATACATTGCCTAACCCAACCTAACCGAACGTGACCTGTCTCGCCGTACCGTGCGGAGCTCACCATTGCTGGCCTTCACAGAGACAAGCTGAAAGCCTTAGAGCACTGTAGGGCGCAGAAGTCCACCTAGTAGCTGACTATAGCACTAAATTCATAGCCATCCTCTCTTAACCAAACCAACCTTAACATAGCGAAACGAAACACCACACAACCTAACGCGCCGCGACCACAATTGCTGGCATTCCCAGAGTCAAGCGGAACACCTTAGTGGAGAGTAGAGTGCAGAAATCCATACAATCGCAGTGTATATCAGAAAAGTGAAAGCTACCCAAGCATAACCCATCCCAACAGAACATAACCAAACATAGCCTGACCCAGCTTAACGTGCCGAAACTACTATTGTTGCCCTCCCCAGAGCCAAGCATGTCATGCTAGAGCAGAGTAGAGTGCAAACGTCCACCGAATATAGGTGAACAGCACAAAAGTTAAAGCTGTCCTTGCCAAACGTTACCTAACCCAACCTAACCGAACATAACCTGCCTGAACGTAACGTGCAGATGCCAACATTTCTGGCCCTCACAGTCACAAGCTGAGATCATTAGAGCACTGTATGGCGCAGAAATCCACCTAGTAGCAGACTATAGCAACAAAGTCAAAGCTATCCTCTCTTAACCTATCCAACAGTAACATTATAAAACGTATCCTACATAAACCTAACGTGCCGCGACAATTATGGCTGTCCTCCACACAGCCAAGCAGAACACATTAGTGTAGAGTGCAACACACACATCCGTAGAATCGCAGTGTATGTCAGAAAAGTCAAAGTGACCCACGACTGAGCCAAGCCAACAGAACATGGCCAAACTCAGCCTCACACAACCTAACGGGCCGAGGCCGCTGTTTTTGCGCTCCCGCGAGGAAAGCAGGACGTACTAGAGCACAGCAGAATGCAGAAATCCACCGGAAAGCAGTGTACCGAATCAAAGTTAAAGCTACCCTGTCAAAGCTTAGCCCGGCCCAACCTAACCGAACGTAACTTGGCTCAACGTAACGTGCCGAGACGACTATTGTTGGTCTTCACAGAGCCAAGCGGAATGCATTAGAGCACTGTGTGGCGCAAAAATGGACCTAATAGCAGACTGTAGCACTAGAGTCGTAGCTATCCTCTCCAAACCGAAAGCATCGTTTCATAATCAAACGTACCTTGAGTAACGCTATCGTGCCGCAACCACTATTACTGGCCTCCGCAGAGCAAAGCAGGGCACACTAGAGCACAGTAGAGCGCTGGAGTCCACCAAAAAGCAGTATACATCACAAAAGTTATGGCTATCCTGACCAAACTTGGCCTGACACAACGTATCCGGACGTAACGTAAGCAAACGTAATGTGCGAGGCTTCTATTGCTGGCTTTGCGGGAGCTAAGCTGAAAACATTAGAGCACCGTAGGGCGCAGAAATACACCTAATAGCAGACTATAGCACTAAAGACAAAGCTATCCTCTCGTAACTTAAAGAACAGAACATAATCAATCGTAGCATAAATCAACTTAACGTGGCGAGACAGCTATTGCTGCCCTCCCCAAAGAGAGGCCGGACATACTACAGCACAATTGAGCGCAGAAATCCTCCGAATTGCGGTGTACAGCACAAAAGCCCAATCTAACCTTTCCTTACTTAACCAAACGTAACATAGCGGAATGCAGCGTGCCTCAGCCTGACGTGCCGAGAACAATACAGCTGGCCTCCCAATAGCCAAGCAGAATACACTAGAGCTCAGTGGAACGCAGAAAGCCACCGAATAGCAGTGTATAGCACATAGGTCAAAGCCAACCTAGGCCATCATAGCATAAACGTAACTTACCAAACGTAACGAAACTCAGCCATACGTGCCACGAAAACCATTTCTGGCCTCCCCAGAATCAAGCGGATACCAGCAGAGCAACGCAAAGCGCAAACATCGACCGAATACCCGTGTATAACACAAAAGTTGAAGATATCCATTCCAAATGTCCAAACATGTCCAATCCTTACCTAACCAAACGTAACGTAACACAACCAATCGTGCCACGACCATTATTGCTGGATACCCCAGCGTCAAGCAGATGCTAGTGCAGCAATGCAGTGCACAGATACCGACCGCGTAGCAGTGTATAGCGCTAAGGTCAAAGATATTCTGTCCTAACCTAATCAAGCGTAACATAAACGAACGTAACCTGACTCTACCTAACGTGCCCAAACCATATTTGCTGGCCTCCTCAGAGACAATCAGAATATTCTAGAGCACTGTAGAACGCAGAAATGCGGCGCATTGAAGTGTAAAGCAGAAAAGTATAAGATATCCTAACTTAACTTGACCCGACTTAACCTAACCAAGTGTAATCCACTCCAACCTAGCGTGCCTAGTAAAATATTGCTGGGCTCCCCATCGCCAAGTAGGGCATATTAGGGGAAGTAGAGCACTGAGGACCATAGGATGGACGTGTATTGCACGAAAGTCGGAGATATCCTAACCTAACCGCGGCAAACGTAACCTAAGAGAACGCAACGTAGTCCAATCTAACGCTCCGCCGCCACTATTTCTGGAATTCCCAGAGCAAAGCAGGGAATACTCGATAAGAGTAGAGCCCAGGGATTCAAAGAAAGGCAGTTTACAGCACAAAAGTCATAGCTATCTTGTCCTAACATAGCCAAACATAATAAAGCCAAACGTGACATAACTGAACCTAACGTGCCTATACCACTATTTATGACCTCCCCAGAGCAAAGCAGAATATTCTAGAGCACAGGAGATCGCTGAAATCCGCCGCACCCTAGTGCAATGTACAAAAATCAGGCATATCCTAACCTAACCGGACACAACCTAACGAATCTGAGCGGAGCGTACCTCAACCTCACGTGGATAGGCCACAACTGATGGCATGCACTGCGCAAAGTGGTGCACATTAGCGCACAGTAAAGCGAAGAAATCCACCGAATAGTAGTGTATAACGCACAAGACAAAGCCATTCCAGCCAAATGTAACCTAACCTAACCGAACCGAACGTAACCGTGCACACCCTATCGTGCCGCGACGGTTATTTCTTGTTTCCCTGCTATCGATCATAGTATAGTTGATCTATGGGGAGCGCAGTAATACACCGGATGGCCATGTACAGCACAAAAGTCAAAGCCATACTCTCCTAATCTAATAAATCGCGATATAGCCAAACGGAACTTAACTCAAAATAACTACCCGCGACCACTATTGCTGACCTACTCAGATTCGAGCAGAACACATTAGTGTAGGTTCGAAAGCAGAAGTCCATAGAATCGCAGTGTATATCAGAAAAGTCTAATCTACCAAAACCTAACCCAAAGCAACAGAACATACCCAAACATAGTCTAACTTTACCTAACCTAGCCTAACTTAACCCAACCTAACCCACAGGATCGCAGTGTACATCAGGACAGCCGAATAACCCAAATATATCTCAAAGCAACTGAACATAGACAAAAAATAGCCTAACACAGCCTAACGTGCCGAAACCGCTATTGCTGCCCACCGCAGAGCCAAGCAGGACATACTAGAGCACAGTAGAGGGCAGAAATCCACCGAACAGCAGTGTACAACACAACAGTTGAAACTACCCTGACAAAACTTAGCCTGTCCCAACCTAACCCGAGCAAGACATGACTCATCATAACGTGCTCAGACCACTATTGTTAGCATTCCCAGAGCCAACCTGGAGATATTAGAGCGTTGTAGAGCGCAGGATACCGCCTAATAGCAGACTACAGCACTAAAGTGATAGCTGTACTCTCCTAACCTAACATACCGTGACACAACAGAACGTAACATAACTCGACCAAACGTGCAACGACAGTTATTGCTGGCCACTCCCGAGACAAGCAGATGGTAGCAGAGCAATGCAGTGCACAGATATCGACCGAACAGCAGTGTACAGCACGAAAGTCAAAGCTATCCTGACGAAACTTATCCTAACCTCGGCGAGCCAAGCGTAACATATCTCAACCCAGCGTGCCGAGGCCGCTATTTTTGACCTCTCCAGAGCCAGGCAGAACACACTGGAGCACAGTAGAGCGCAGAAATCCACCGTATAGCGGTGTATAACGCAAAAGTCAATGCTATCCTATCCTAACATAAACAAATGCAACGTAGCTCAAAGGAACGTGTCAACACCACTATTGCTGGCCTCCACAGAACCAAGCAGAATATACCAGGGCACAGTACAGTGCAGAAATCCGCCTCATTGCAGTGTACAAGACGCAAGTCAATGCCATTCTGACGAAACTTATCATAACCATACATAACCAAGCGTAAGCATGCCCTACTAAACGTCCCACGACCAATATTGCTGGACTCGTAATGGTTAAGCAGGGCATTTTCGAGCACACTAGAGCACAAGAATCCACCTAATATCTGTATACAGCACAAAAGCCGAATCCATCATTACCAAACTTACCCCAACTTAACTGACCAAACGTTACATGTCTCATAAAAATGTGCCACGACCACAACTGCTCTCGTCCCTAGAGACTAGGCGAATCTAGTAGAGCAATTCAGATTGCAGTTATCGAACGAATGGCAGTGTATAGCACAAAAGTAAAAGCCATCCTAACCAAAGTTAACTTAACCTTACCTAACCAAACGTAACATAACACAACCATACGTGCCACGACCACTGTTGGTGGCATCCCCAGAGACAAGCGGATGCTAGTAGAGCAATGCAGAGCGCAGATATCAACCGAATAGCAGTGTATAGCACAAAAGTCACAGCTGCCATAGCCAAACCTAGCCGATCCTTGCCAAACATAACATAACTCAAGCTAACGTGCCGAGGCCTCTATTGCTGTCCTCCCCAGAGCCAAGCATAGCAAACTGGAGCACACTAGAGCGCAGAAGTCCACCGTATATCAGTGCATAGCGCAAAAGTGGAAGCTACCCTGGCCAAACTTAGC
>NW_016917656.1:0-835 GCF_001483705.2 Eufriesea mexicana
CTCCACTATGTTCTCCTTGTCTCTGCGGACGCCAGTAATACCGGCCTCCGCTCGTTAGGTTGTGTTATGCTACGTTTGGATGGGTTGCGTCAGCTCCGGCTTCGTTTGCATGGCTTTGTCCTTTATTCTATGCACTGCCAATCTATTGAATCCGGCGCTCCGCTTTCCTCTAATATGTTCCGCTTGGCAATGGAGAGGCCAGCAAGGGAGGTCGTTGTACGGCAGGCTTAGATAGATTACGTTTGTTTCGGATAGGTTTGGTTTAGATAGCAGAGGGACGCTTTGACTTTTGTGCGATACCCTGATATTCGGTTGATTTCTGCTCTCTCCTGGGCCCTTATGTACTCTACTTGAATCTGGGGAGTCCAGCGATAGTGGTCTCTGCACGCTATGTTAAGTTATGTTAAGTTTGGTTTCATTACGTTTGGATAGGTTAGGATAGGGTAGCTTCGACTTTTGTGCTAAACACTGCTATTCCGTGGGTTCCTGCCCTCTACTGTGCTCTAGTATGCTCCGCTTGGCACTCCGGAGGCCAGCAACTGTGGTCTTGGCACGTTAAGTTGTTTTAGGCCGCGTTTGGTTAGGTTATGTTTGGTTAGGTTTGGAAAGGATAGCTTTGACTTTTGTGCTGTGCGCGTCTATTCGGAGTGTTTCTAAGATCTGAGCTGCCCTTCTGCACTCAGCTCGGCTCAAAGGATTCCAGTAATGGTTTTCTCGGCACGTTTGTTTGAGATAGGAGCGCATGCTTAGGTTATGCTATTCTGGGTCAGGCTCGCGTTGCTATGACTTTCGTGGTATAGAGTGATGTTCCGCGGATTCCAGCGCTCTGCAATGC
>NW_016917657.1:0-1043 GCF_001483705.2 Eufriesea mexicana
TTTCCGTCTTATATATGCAAGGCAGTATGCTCACCATGCTATTAGACGAAAATGTCAATAAAATTGAATTTACCAGGCAGATTCTATAGCATTGCAATGGCCATAGCACTCCAATAGAATCCTTCCTCCTTATCTAAGCAAGAAAGTAAGCTCATCACTATCTTAGTCGAAAACGTCAATATAATTGAATTTTCCAGCCGGATTCTAAAGCTCTGCAATTGCTATAGCACGAAAATAGAATCTTTCCTCCTTATTTATGCACGAAAGTTAGCTCACAATGATATTAGTGGAAAATGTCAATGAAATTGAATATTCCAGCCAGATTCGAAACCATTGCAGTGGCTATAGCAGGCCAATGGTACCTTTCCTCCTTATTTATGCAAGACAGGCAGCTAACCACTATATTTGTCGAAAATGACAGTAAAATTGAATTTTCCAGGCAGATTCTACAGCATTGCTATGGCTATATCACGCCAATAGGATCTTTCCTCCTCATTTATGCACGAAAGTTAGCTCATCACGATATTAGTCGAAAACGTCAATAAAATTGAATTCTCCAGCCTGATTCAATATCACTGCAATGGCTGTAGCACGCCAATGGAATCTTTCCTTCTTATTTATGCAAGAGAGCTAGCTCACCACGATATTAGTCGAAAATGTCAATGAGATTGAACATTCCAGCCAGATTCTAAACCATTGCAATGGCTATATCGCGACAATGGAACCTTTCCTCCTTATTTATGCAAGACAGGTGGCTCACCACGATGTTAGCCGAAAATGTCAATAAAATTGAATTTTCCAGCCAGATCCAAAAGCATTGCAATGCCTATAGCGCGCCAACAATATCTTTCCTCCTTATTTATGAAACAAAGTCAGGTCACCACGATATTAGACGATAATGTCTGTACAATGGAATTTTCGGGCGAGATCCTACATCAATGCAATTGCTATAGCGCGTCAATGGGAACTTTCCTCCTTACTTATGCACGAAAGTTAGCTCACCACGATATTAGTCGAAAATGATAATAAAATTGAGTTTTCCA
>NW_016917658.1:0-2481 GCF_001483705.2 Eufriesea mexicana
ATGCATCCGTTCACACAACCATCCATCCATGCATCCATACATCCAACCATCCAAACATCCATCTATTCGTTCATCCTTCCAACCATGCAGCCACACATATATACAACCATACATTCATACATCCGCACCATCCACACATTCGTACATCCATACATACATAAATCAATACATCCATCCTTCCATACATCCAGCCATCCATACATCCATCGATCCATGCATCCATACAACAATCTATCCATCCACACATCCATACATCCATACAAACATCAATACATATATCCATACATACACAAGTACATTCGTCCATTCATACATCCAAACACACATCCTTCCATACATCCATACATACATCCATTCATATATCCACACATGCATCCGTACATACATCCATACATCCGTACATACATCCAAGAGTCTATCCATCCATCCATACATCCATACATACATCAATACATACATCCAACCATCCTTACATCCATACATAGATACATCCATACATCCACACATCCGTGCATCCATACACATATGCATTCATACATCCATACATCCATACATTCATACATATATACGTCCATACATCCATACATCCGTACATAGAAAAATCCATCCATCCATACATCAACCCATCCATACATCCACAAATATATACATCCATACATCCATACATCCGTGCAACCATACATTCGTACATACAGACATTAATACACCCATACTTCCATACATCCATATATCCATACATCCATCCATCCGTATATCCGTCCAACCATACATCCATATATTCATACATCCATACATCCACAAAGCCATCCTTCCATCCATACATACACCCTTTCATACATCCATCCATCCATACATCCGCCCATCCATACATCCACCGATCCATACATCCATACAATCCATCCATCCACCCATCCATTCATGCATACATACATCAACACATATATCCATACATACACAAATACATTCGTCCATACATACATCCACACACATCCATACATACACCCACCCATACATCCACACATAGATCCATACACACATCCATACATGCATCCGCACATACATCCATACATCCACCGATCCATACATCATCCCATCCATACATTCACAAAACCAAACATCCATCCATCCATACATCCAACCACCAATCCATCCGTCCATATATGCATTCATACATACATCAATACATACATCCATACATACATCCACATAGCCATACATCCACCCATTCATATATCCACACATCCATACATCCATCGAACCATACAACCATCAATCCATACAAGCACCCATCCATACATCCAACGATCCATACCTTTACCCACCCATGCGTCCATCCATCCTTTCATCCATACATCCACACATCCATAAATCCATCCATCCAAACATCCATCCAACCATACATACACCCACACATACATCCATACATACATCCACAGATCCATCCATCCACACCTCAATCCATTCACACATCCATCCATCCATACATCCATCCGTCCATACATCATTGAACCCATACATCTATCCACCCAAACATACATCCATCCATATATCCGTCCTTCCATACATAAATACATCCATAAATACATCCATACAAACACCCACTCATCCATACAGCCATTCATTCATCCATCCATCCATCCATCCAAACATCCACCCATACGCCCATCCATCCATTCATGCATCCGTTCACACAACCATACATCCATGCATCCATACATCCACACATCCATTCATCCATACAACCACCCATCAATCCATGTATCCCTTCATCCATCCGTCCATCCATCCACACTTCCTTCCATCCACCCATCCATTCATCCACTCAAACATCCATACGTCCATATATCCGTACATCCATTCATTCGTGCATCCATACATCCATACATACATCCATCCATACATGCATACATCCATACATTCACACATCCATACATTCATACTTACAAACATCCATACATACATCCACCTAAACATCCATCCATCCACACATCTGTACATCCACACATCCATACATCCGTAAATATTAGCAGCCTTTCTGCCATCCATCGATACCTCCATCCATCTATATATCCTTACATATATACATCCATATATCCATACATCGGTGCATCCGTCAATCCATACCTCAATCCACTCACACATCCGTCCATCCAAACATCCAGCCGTCCATACATCCACGCACCCATACATCTGAAAGCCCAAACATCCATCCAACCATATATCCATCCATAAATATACCCATCCAAACATCCACTCATCCATCCATACATCCATCCACTCAATCATACAGCCATAAATGCATCCTCCCATACATACGTCCATCCATACATCCATCCATCCATACATCCATACATATATCTATACATGCATCAGGCATCCATACGTTCATCCATACATACATACATCCCCACATACATACATACATCCACATATCCATATATCCATAAATCCATCAATCCGTACTTCCATCCATCGATACAT
>NW_016917659.1:0-342 GCF_001483705.2 Eufriesea mexicana
TAGAATCTGGCTGGAAAGTTCAATTTTATTGCATTTTCGACTTATATCGTGGTGAGTTAGCTTTGTTGCATAAATCTGGAGGAAAGATTCTATTGGCGTGCTATTGCCATTGCAATGCTATAGAATCTGACTGGAAAATTCGATTTTATAGACTTTTACGATTAATATCGCGGTGAGCCAAATTCCTTGCATAAGTAAGGAGGAAAGATACTTTTGGCGTGCTATGGTCATTGCAATGCTGCAGAAACGGGCTGGAAAGTTCGATTATATTGACATTAACGACTAATATCTTGGTGAGATAACTTTCCTGCATAAACATGGAAGAAAGATACTATTGGCGAG
>NW_016917660.1:0-929 GCF_001483705.2 Eufriesea mexicana
AATAATAGAGCACTACAGAGAGCAGGAATCCACTGCATTGCAGAGAATAGCACAAAAGTCATATGTATGCTCACCAAACTTGGCGCAACCTAACCAATCCGGACGTAGTGTAACAAAACACAAAGTGGTGAGACCAACGTTGATGGAATCCCAGAGCCCAGCAGAGCATATTACAGCGCACAGGAGTGCAGAAATCTGCGGAACAGACGTGCAAAACACGAAAGTCAAAGCAGCATATCCTAACCTAGCCAAACGTGACATAAACATACGTAGCCAAGCCCAACCTAGCTCGACGCAACCACTGCTGCTGGCCTCCACACAGGCAACAAGAATGTACTACAGCAGAGTAGTGCGCTGCAATCAACCGCATTGCTGTGAATAGCACAAAACTCGAAGGTATGCTATCCTAACCTGACCCAACCCAACCTAACCTAGCATAGCATAGCCCAATGCAACGTGCTGCGACCACTGCTCCTGTCCTCCCCAGGGGCATGCATAATGAAGTAGTGCAATGTAGAGCGCAGGAATCGACCGAATAGCAGTTTATAGCACAAAGGTCAAAGAAATCCAAACTGAGCCTTCTTAACCTAACACAACGATACGTAACCCTACTCAACCTATCGTGCCGAGAACATCACTGGCCACCCCGGAGCCAAGCAGAGCATACTAGAGCACAACACAGCCGCAGAAATCCACCGAATAGCAGCGCGGATCCCAAAATTCAATGCCACCCAAACCAAACTTAGTCTAACCGAACCTAGCAGAAAGTAACCTAACTCGAAAAGCGTGCACATGCAAGTGTTTCTGGATTTCCCAGTACCAAGATGAAGATACTAGAGGACTGTAGATCGCCGAAATCGTCCGATCAGCAGTGTATAGCACGAAAGTCAAAGTCACCGTAACCTAACTTAACCAAACCTAACCCAACC
>NW_016917661.1:0-675 GCF_001483705.2 Eufriesea mexicana
GCCAAGCAAACATAACCTAACCGAACGTAGCATATCTCAACGTAATGTACCACAGTCACTGTTGCTGGACCCTCCAGTGCCAAGCAGATTGTAGTAGAGCGGAAACGAGCGCAGAAACCCACCGAACATCAGTGCATGACACGATAGTCAAAGCTGGCATAACCGAAATTAACCCATCCTAAACTAACCAAACGTAACCTGCCTCAACCCAACGTGCCAGACCAATATTGCTGGCATTCCCATAGCTAAGCATAACATAGTGGAGCATAGTTCAGCGCAGCAATACTCCGAATTGCTGTGTATAGCACGAATGCCTATGTTAGGCTGACCGGGCTTAACCTAACCTAACACAACCAAGCGTACCCTGACTCAAACAAACATGACGAGACCTATTTTGTTGGCCTACCGGGGCCACGCAGAGCATATTACAACACACTAGAGAGCAGAAATCCACCGCATTACCGTAAATAACGTAAAAGCCGTAGATGTCCTAGCATAACTTCATCAAACTTTTCCTAACGTTTCCCAACCAAACACAACCTAATCCAAAATAACGTGCAAGGACCAATCCGCGACCACTGCTGCTGGCATCCCCAGAACCGAGCATAGTAGAGTAGAGCACAGCAGATCACAGAAGACCACCGGATAATAGTGTACAGCGCGAAATTCGTTGCT
>NW_016917662.1:0-585 GCF_001483705.2 Eufriesea mexicana
GTCAGGTCAGGTCATGTCACGTCTGGTCATGACGTGTCCGGGCAGTTCGTGCCTGGTCGGGTCAGATCAGGCCAGGTCAGCTCATGTCAGGTCGGGTCAGGTCATGATGGGACAGTTCCTTTCATGTAAGGTCAGGTTAGGACATACCAGTTCGGGTCAGGTGAATTCAGGTCAGGTGAAGACATGTCGTCTCAGGGCAGGTCAGGTCACGTCAGGACAGGTCAGGTCACGTCAGGTCAGTTCAGGTCAGAACAGGCCAGTTCAGTTCAGGACAGGCCAGGTCAGGACAGACCATGTCTGGTCTGGCCAGCCCAGGACATGCCAGGGAATGGCGGGTCAGTTCCGGTCACGTCATGTCAGGTCAGGCCATTCCAGGTCGAATGTCAGGTCAGGTCAGTTCAGTCCAGGCCAGGCCAGGTAAGGCCATGACAGGTCAGGCCAGTTCAGGTAAGGGCAGGTCAGGCCATTCCAGGTCGGGTCATGTGAATTCAGGTCTGGTGAGGTAAGATCGACTCAGGGCATGTCAGGTCAGGTCAGGACAGGTCACGTCACGTCAGGTCAGTTCAGGTCAGATCAGGTCAGTTC
>NW_016917663.1:0-22768 GCF_001483705.2 Eufriesea mexicana
GCTCTACAGTGTCCTACTGCTTCCTGATTGGCCCTGGAGAGGCCAGCAGCAGTTATCGCGGCAGGATGTTTTGAGCTACTTATCGTTTGGTTATGTGGAGTTTAGCTATGTAACGACGTGACAATTTCGACTTTTGTGCCATACACTGTTATACGGTGAATTTCTGCGCTCTACTGTGACATAGTATGTACCGATTTGCTCTGGAGTGGCCAGAAACTCTGACAGCGCCGTGTTAGTTTGAGTCAGGTTACGCTTGGCTGAGCCATGATGGGAAAGGTTTGGATATGATGGCTCCTGCGTTTGTGCAGAGCACTGCTATTCGGTGCATTTCTGCGTTCTACTGTAGCCAAGTATGTTCCGCTTGGCAATGGGGGGACCAGAATTCGTGTCGTCGGCACGTTACTTTCATTTCGGGTACGTTCGCTTATGCTACGTTTGGTTGTGTTAGGATAGGGTAGCTTTGCATTTTGTGCTATACCCTGTGATTCTATAGAGTCCTGCGTCCTAGTCTCCTCTAATATGTTCCTCTCTGCTCCGTGGGGGCCAGCAATAATGGTCGCGGCACGTTAGGTTCAGTTACGTTACGTTTGGCTATGTTACGATTTGTTACGTTAGGATAGGGTAGCTTTTCCTTTTGTGCTATGCACAGCGATCCAATGGATTTCTGAGCCCAACTCTCCTCTAACATGTTCTGCTCTGCTCCGTGGAGGCCAGCAACTGTAGCCTCGGCATGTCAGTTTTGGATAGGTTACGTTCGGTTATGCTATGTTTGTCTAAGTTCTGTAAGGGTAACATTGACGTTCGTGTTATACACTGTCATTCGGTAGATTCCTGCGCCCTACTCTCCTCTAATATATTCTGCCCTGCTCCGCGGAGGCCAGCAGTAGTAGTCGCGGCTCGTCGGGTTCACATATGTTAGGTTTAGTTATGTTGCGGTTTGTTACGTTAGGAAAGGGTTGCTGTGACTTTTTATGCTACACACCTATACTCGGTACTTCTCTGCACTCCAACATGCTCTAGTATGTTCTGCTTGGCTCTGGGGAGGTCAGCAATAGTGGTGTCAGCACGGTACGTTGAGTTAGGCTACGTTTGGTTTGGTTAGGGCAGGTCAGGCTACGTTAGGATATATTAGACTTTTGTGCTGTACACTGCAATGCGGTGGATTTCTGCGCTCTACACTGCTCTAATATACTGTGCTTTGATCCTGGCAGGCCAGAAATAGTGGCCGCGGCGCGTCATGTTGAGTTAGGTTACGTTTGGATTGTTACATTGGCATGGGTAAAGGTTTGGATAGCTTTCACCTTTCTGCTATACACCGCCATTATATTGACTACTGCGCTCCATTCTCCACCAATATTTTCCTCTTGGTGATGGGGAGGCCAGCAATAGTGGTCTAGGCACGCTAGATTGTGTTAAGTTACGTTTGCTTATGTTACGCTTGGTTAGGTTAGGATAGGGTAACTTTAACTCTTATGCTATAAACTGCTGTCACGAGGATTTCTGTTATCTACTGTGCTCTAGCATGCTTTGCTTGGCGCCGGGGGACCAGCTATGTTGGTCTCGGCTCTTGAGGTTGGGTTAGGTTCCATTCGGTTGTGCTATGCTTTCATATGTTGGGCTAGTGCAGCATTAACATTAATGCTGTACACTGCTATTCGGTGGATTTCTGCGACTTACTGTGATATAGTATTCCCTGCCTTGCTCTGGGAATTCCAGAAATGTTGGTCACAGCACGCTAGCTTCGGTTAGGTCATATTTCGTGAGGTTAGGTTTGTTTGGGTTCGGTCAGGATATATTTCCCTCTCGTGATATACACTGCCATTCCATGGACCTCTGAGATCTACTCTCCTGTAATATGCTCTGCTCTGCGGTGGGGAGGCCAGCTAAAGTGGTATAGGCAAGTTAGGTTGGGATGGGTTGCGTTCGGTTGTGTTAAGTTTGGTCAGGTTTGGATAGGGTATCTCTTACTTTTCTGCTTTACACCTCATTGCGGCGGATTTCTGCGATCTGCCGTAGCCTAGTATATTCTGCTTGTGCCTGGGGAGGTCAGCAGTAGTTGTGTCGGCACGTTAGGTTGGGTTCTGTTACGTTTGGTTATGTTATGTTAGGTTGAGATAGGCTAGCATATCTTTGACATTTGTGCAGCACACTGTTGTTCTATGGACTTCTGCGCACTACTATGCCCTGTCACACTCGGCTTGTCTCTCTGCACGACAGGAATAGTACTCTCGGCTCGTTACGTTTATCTATGTTACGTTTGGTAAGGATTGCTTTGACTTTTGCGCTGTGCACTGCGGTTTGGTGGATTTCTGCGCCCTGCAGTGTTCAAGTGTGTTCTGATTGGCTCTGGGAAGGCAAGTAATAATTGCAGTGTCACGTTAGATTGAGTTATGTTACGTTCGGTCATGTTACAATTCGATAGGTTAGGAGAGGCTGGCTTTGACTATTGTGTTATACGCTGCTGTTCGGTGGATTTTTGCGCTTTACTGCGCTCAAGTATATTCCGCTTGGCTATGGAGGGGCCAAAAGTATTTTTCTCTGCATGTTAATCTGAGTTAGGCTGCGTTCGGTTCTGTCGCGTTTGGTTAGATTTGGTTAGGATAGCTTTGACTTTTGTACTTTACGCTTCTGTCTGGACGACTTCAGCGTTTTACGTTGCTCTGCTGTGCTCTGCTTAGCTCTCGCGAGGCCAGCAATAGCCGACGTGGCACGACATGTTGTGTCACGTTACGTGCGCTTATGTTTCGTTTCGTCCGGTTAGGATGTTATAGCGTCTTCTTTCGTGCTATGCGCTACTATTCAGCTGATCTCTACGCTCTACACTGCTCTACTATAATCTGCTCGACCCTCGGGAGGGCAGTAATGGTGGTCTCGGCACGTTGGGTTGACATAGATTACGTATGGCAATGATGCGTTTGGTTAGGCCGGGAAAGGGTAGCTTTGATTTCTGTGCTACACACACCTTTTCGGTGGATTTATGCGATTTAAATTGCTCTAGTATGCTCGGCTTCGCTCATGGGATGCCAGAAATTTCAGCCTCGGTACGTTATTTTGAGCTAGGCCACGTTCGGTTAAGTTGGGTTGGGACACGTTGTGTTCGGATATCCTTCACTCTTGTGCTACTTCACTCCTGTGCTATGCACTGCAGAGCGGTGGATTGCTGCTTTCTAGTCTCCTCCAATATGCTCCGGTTGTCTCTGCAGAGCGCAGCGACAGTGGTGTCGGCACGTTAGGATGAGTCATGTTATGCTTGGCTTCGCAAGGTTAGGTTAGGTTCGGTTAGGGTAGCTTTGACTTTTGTGCTGTCCGCTGTAATTCGGGCGATATGTGCGCTCCGCATTGCTCTACTACACTCTGATTGTCTCTGCGGAGGCCAGAAGCAGTGGTCGAGGCACGTTTGTTTGAGTTTGGATACGTTTGACTAGGTCAGGACAGGATAGGTTTGACTTTTGCACTGTACACTGCTTTCTGGTCTATTTGTGCTCTCCACGAATCTCTAGCATATTTTGCATTGCTCTGGGCATGCCAGGAAGAGTGGTCTAGGCACGTTAGGTTGTGTTAGATATCGTACGGTTAGGTTAGGTCGGGACAGTTTAGGTTAGGATATCTTTGACTCTTGTGCCACACACAGCAATGCGGTGGATTACTGCGCTCTACTGTGACCTAGTATATTCTTCTTGGATCCGGGAATGTCAGCAATAGTAGTCTCGACGCGTCACGTTGAGTTATGCTATGTTTGGTTATGTTATGTTTGGTCAGGTTAGGAGAGGATAGCTTTGACTTTTGTACTACACACTGTCATTCGGTGGATTTCTGAGCTCTACATTGCTGTACTGTACTGTGCCCGGCTATGCGGCGGCCAGTAACTGTGGTCTCGGCCCGTTAGGTTGGGTTAGGCAACGTTTGGTTCGTTTATGTTAGTCGTGGTTACATTTGGATAGCTTTGGCTAACGCGGTATACACTGCTGTTCGGTGGATTACTGAGATCCACTGTGCTGTAATAAGTTCTGCTTGGCTCTGGGGAGGGCCGCAATACTCGTCGCTGCACGCTAGGCTGAGTTATGTTGCGTTTGGTTATGTTAGGCTAGGTTAGGTTAGGATAGCGTAGCTTAGAGTCTTGCGTTATACTATGCTCTTCGGAGAATATCTGCACTCTGCATTGCTTTACTGTACCCTATTCCACTCAAGGGAGGACGACAATTGCCGTCGTCTCACGTTTGGTTGAGTTGGGTTGCTTTGGTTAGGTTAGTCTAGGATAAGTTTTTTCAGGTTGACTTTCATGTTTCTGCTATACACCGCTATTCGGTGCATTTCTATGCTGTACTGTGCTCTATCATATTCTGCTTGGCGCTGTGGAGTCCAGCAACAGTGGCCGCGGCTCGCTACGTTTAGTCGGGCTCCTCTCGGTTTGGTTGAAATCACTTGGGCTAGGTTCGGTCGGCTTTGACATTTCTGCTATACACTGCGGCTCTATAGATTTCTGCTCTTTACTCTCTTGTAAAATACTCTGCTTGACTCTCAGGAGGGCAGCAATAGGGGTCTCGGCACGCTCAGAAGAGTTTTATGTTACGTTCGGTTGCGTTAGGTTTGGCTACGTAAGGATAGCGTAGCATTGACTATTCTGCTATGCACTGCGATTCTCTGGACTTCTGCGCTATACTGTGCTCTAGTATGATCTGGTTGGCACTGTGGATGCCGGCAATAGTGGTTTCGACACGTTAGGTTTTGCTAGCTTACGTCTGGTTACGTTAGATTAGGTTAGTGTTGGTTAGGTTGGTATTGACTTTTGTGCTATACACTGCTATTCGCTTGATTTCTGGGCTCTACTGTGGTCTGATATGTTCTACATGGCACTGAAGATGCCATAAATAGAGGTATCTGCCTCTTAGGTTTAGTTATTCTCCGTTTGGCTAGGTTAGGCTGTGTCTGGTTTGGACATGTTGGCTCTGACGGTTGTGCGATATACTGCTATCGGGTGGATTTCTGCTCTCTACTGTGACCTAGTATAATGTCTGGTTTGGACATGTTGGCTGTGACGGTTGTGCGATATACTGCTATTGGCTGGATTTCTGCTCTCTACTGTGACCTAGTGCTCCCTTCTTTGCTCTGGGGAGGCCAGAAATAGTGGACGCGGCGGATTATGTTGTGTTTGGTTACTATTGTCTAGGTTAGGTTCGTTTGGGTTAGGCTAGGATAACGTTGACTTTTGTGTTACACACTGCCATCCTACGGACTTCGGCTATCTACTCTCCTCTAATATGGCCTGCTTTACACTGGGGAGGTCAGCAATAGTTGTCTAGGCACAATAGGATGAATTAGGTTACGTTCGGTTTTGTTATGTTTGGTTAGGTTAGGTTAGGATATCTTCGATTATTGCACTTTAAACTGCATAGCTGTTGAATACTGCCTTCTACTTTGCTCTAGCATGTTCTGCTTGGCTCTGGAGAGGCAAGCAATATTGGACTTGGCACGGTAGGTTGAGCTAGGCTACGTTCGGCTATGTTACGTTTGGCTAGGTTAGGACAGGTTAGCTTTGACATTTTCGATATGCACTACTGTACGGTGGATGCCTGCGATCTACTCTGCTCTAATGCGCTCTGCCTCACTGTGCGGAGGCCAGCAGCTCTGGTCCCGACTAGTTGGGTTGACACATGTTTCGTTCGGCTTGGTTATGTTTGGTTAGTATAGCCTTGACTTCTGTGCCGTACCCTGCTATCCGACAGACATCGGCGATCTGCATTGCCCTGCCATCCTCTGCTTGCCAATGGGAAAGCAAGTGATAGTGGTCGTGTAACATTTGGATGAGTTAGGTTACGCTTGGTTATGTTACGTTATGTAATGTTTTGTTAGGATGGCTGTGAGTTTCATCCTCTACTCTGCTATTCGTAGGATCTCCACACTCTATAGTGCTCTGGTATATTTTACTCAGCTATAGCGAGGCCAGGAGCAGTGGTCTCGGCCCGTTAGGCAGAGTTATGTTGCATTTGGTTATGCTAAGTTTGGTTAGGTCGGGAGAGGGTAGCTTTAACTTTTGTGCCACACACTGCAATACGGTGGATTTCTGCGCTCTACAATGCTCTACTAAACTCTGCTCTACTCTCGGAATGCCAGCAATAGTGGTCTCGGCGCATCAGGATGAGTCAGGTTACGTTTGGTTAAGTTACGTTTTGTTAGGTTGGGACAGGATAGCTTTGACTTTTGCGCAGTAGACCGCTATTCGGTGTATTTCTGCGCTCTAGACAGCTCAACTATACTCTGCTCCACGCCCGGGATTCCAGCAACTGGGCTGGAGACACGGTATGGTGAGTTTGTCTGCGTTAGCATAGGTTACGTCGGTCTGTGTTAGGCTTGGATATCTTTGACTTTTCTTCTGTACCCTGTGACACTACGCATTTCTACGCCCTTCTCTCCTCTAATATGCTCCGCATGTCTCTGTGGTAGCCAGCATTAGTGGACGTGGCGCGTTAGTTCGAGTTAAGTTACGTTTGGTTAAGTTGGGTTTCTTTCGGTTAGGCTGGGATAGATCTGAATTCCGTGCTCGACACTGCTATTCTATGGAATTCTGCGCTCTACTGTGCACTATTACACTCTTCTTGTCTCCTGGGACGCCAGGAAGGGTGGTCGCGGCACGTTATATTAAGTTATGGCACGTTCGGCTACATAAGGTTTGGCGAGGTTTGGAGAGGATAGCTCTGACTTTTGTGCTATACACTGCTATTCCGTGGGCTTCTACGCAATGCCATGCTCTAATATACTCTGCTTGTCTTAGGGAGAGCAGCAGCAGTGCTCTCGACATGTTATTTTCTGCCATGTGACATTTGCTTGCGTTACGATTGGCTAGGTTGGCAGAGGGTGGTTTTGAATGTTGTGCTGTGCACAGCCAACTGGTAGATATGTGTGCTCTACGTTGCCCGACCATACTCTGCTCGACCCTCTGGAGGCTAGCAGTAGCGGCCGCGTCACGTTAAGTTTATGTAGATTACGACCGGTTAGGTTATGTTATGCTAGGTTTGGTTAGGACTGCTCTGACTTTGTGCTGTGCGCTGCTATTCGATGGATTTCTGCACTCTACATTGCTCTAATACGCTCTGTTTCGCTTCGCGGAGGCAATCAATAATGGTCTCAGCCTGCTAGGTTTAGTTACTCTACGTTTGTCTTGGTTAAGTTAGGTCAGGGTTGGATATGATGACTTTGGCTTCTGTGATGTACACGGCTATGCGGTGGACTCCTGCGCGCAACTGTGATCTAATATTATTCGCTTTGCTCTGGGGAGGCCAGGAATAGTGGCTGCTGCTCGTTAGGTTCAGTTAGGTTACGTTTGGTTATGTCTCGTATGGTTGAGTTAGGTTAGGGTACCTTTGTCTTATGTGCTGTAAGCTGTAATGCGGTGGATTAGTTCGGTCTACTTTGCTCTATTATATTCTGCTTGGCTCTGTAGAGGCAAGCAATAGTGATCTCGGCTCGTTAGGTGGATCTAGGCTACGTTCGGTTTTGTTACGTTCGGTTACGTGAGGATATGGTAGCTTCGACTGTTGTGCCATGCACTGCGATCCTTTGGATCTCTGCGCCCTATTTCCCGCTAATATATTCTGTTTGGCTCTGTGGAGGGCAGAAATTGTGTCCTCGGCACGTTTGGCTGAGATATGTTGCGCTTTGTTACGATAAGTCTGGATAGGCTGGCATAGGATAGCTTAGATTATTGAATTATACACTGCGCATCGGTGTATTCCTGCGCTCTACATTGCCATAGTATATTCTGCTCGACTCTCAGCAGGCCAACAATTGTGGTCGCAGCACGTTAGGTTGAGATATAATACGTTTGTCTTTTTTAGCCGACGTTGTGTTAGGTTGGGACATCTTTGACTTCTGTGCGATACTCAGCCATTCTAAGGAGTTCTGCGCTCTTCTGAGGGCTATAGCACTCTGCTTTTCTCTGTGGACGCCAGGAGTAGTGCTCTCGGCACGTTAGGTTGAGTTGTGTTACGTTTGGTTACGTTAGGTTTGGTTACGTTTGGTAAGGATGGCTTCGACTTTTGTGTTATATAATGCTTTTCGGCGGATTTCTGAACTCTACTCTGCTTTGATATGTTCTGCTTGGACCTGGGGAGGTCAGCAATAGTGGTTTCAGCGAGTTAGTTTTATTCAGGCTACGTTTGGTGAAGCTAAGTTAGAATGGGTTAGGCCTGGACAGCTTTGACTTTCGTGCTACACATTGCAGTTCGGTGGATTTCCGCACTCCACTGTGCGCTAGTATGTTCTGCTTTGCTCTACTAATGCCAGCAATAGCTGTCGTGGCGCCATAGGTTGATCTTGGTAACGTTCGTTAGGTTAGGTTAGGCTACGTTTGGTTAGGACGGCTTCGACTTTTGTGTTATACACTGCTTTTCGGTGGATATCTGCGCTCTAGTGTGCTCTAATATCTCTCCTTGGCTCTGCGTGGGCCAGCAAATGTCATCGTGGCACTTTGGGTTATGTTAGGTTGCGACTGGTCATGTTATGTTTGGTTAGGTTAGAATAGAAGGGTCTAGACTTTTATGCTGTACACTGCTCTCCGGTAGATGTCTGTGCGCTGCCCTGCTCTACTCGCATCTGCTTGAATCGGAGGAGTCCAGCAATAGCGGTGGTGGCAAGTTTGGTTGAGATAGGTTACGTTTAGTTAGTTTTGGTTAGGCTATGTTGTCAGTATGCCTTTGACTTTGGTGCTGTACACTGTTTACGGTGGATTTATGCGCTCTACTGTGCTCTAGCGTATTCTACTTGGCTATGGTGTTGCCAGCAATCTTAGTCTCGGGAAGTCAGTCTTAGTTACGTTGCGTTCGGCTATGTTACGTTTCGTTAGGTCAGGAGAGCACAGCTTTGACTTTTGTGCTATACGGAGCTATTCGGTCGACTTCTGCGCTCTGCATTGCTCTACTATACTCTGCTCGACTATGCGTAGGCCTGCTATAGCTGTCGTGGCAGAATAGGTTGCGATAGACTACGTTTGATTAAGTTAAATCAGGTTACGTTTGGTTACGATGGCCCTGACTTTTGCATTATACACGAATAATCGGCGGACTTCTGCGCTCTGCTATGCCCTTCTATGCTCTGCTCGACTCTGGGTGAGCCTGTAATAGTGGCCTCTGCAGGTTAGGTACAGTTATTGCACGTTTGGCTAGTTCACGTTACGTGTGGTTAGGGCAGGATATCTTTTACTCTTGTGCTATACATTGCTGTTTGGTGACTTTCTTCTCCCTACAGTGCTCTAGTATATTCTGCTTGGCTCCGGGGGGCCAGTAATAGTGGTCTCGGAACGTTAGGTTAAGTTATGTTGCGTTTGGTTACGTTACCTTTGGTTGATATAGATAGGATGGCATCGACTTCTGTGCTATGGGCTGCAATTCAGTGGACTCCTTGGCTTTTCGTTGCTGCACTATACTCCACTCGACCCTGCGGATGCCTGCAATGGTGGTCGCGGTACGAGAGGCTTTGTTAGATTACGTTTGGTCGGGATAGATTACGCCGTGTTTGGCAGCGGTAGCTCTGACTCCTGTGCTTCACACTGCTGTACGGTAGATATCCGCGTTGTGCATTGCTCTACTTGCATCTGCTTGTCTCCGCGGAGGCCAGCAGCAGAGGTCGCGTCTCATTACGATACGTTGTGTTACGTTTGGTTATGTTAGAAGAGGATAGCTTTGACTTTTGTGCTGTACATTGCTATTCGGTTGACTTCTGAGCTCTGCTGCGCTCTATTATATCCTGCTTGGCTCTGGGGATGCCAGGATCAGTGGTCTATGCACGTTAGGTTGGGTCAGGATACGTTTGATTATGTTACTCTTGTTTAGATTAGGCTAGGATAGTTTTGACTCTTGTGCTATAGACTGCTATTCGTTGAATCCATACGTTCAACAATGTTCCACTATAACCGGCTCCACTCTGGGGAGGCCGGTAATAGTTGTTCCGGCATTTTATGTTGAATTAGGCTACGTTTGGTTAGGCTGTGTTTGCTTTGGTTATTTTTGGATGGATTTGGCTTTCATGCTTTACACTGCCCTTCGGTGAATTCCCGCGCTCAACATTGCTCTACTATACTCTGCTCTACTCTCTGGAGGCCAGGAATTCTGGAAGCGGCACCTTAGTTTGAGTGAGAATACTATCAGCTAGGTTAGGTTACGTTGCGTCAGGTTAGGGGAGCTTCGAATGCGGTGCTACACACTGATATACTGTGGAACTCTGCGCCCTGCTGTGCGCTATCACAATCTGCTTGTGTCTGTGGACGCCAGGAAAAACGGTCGCCGCAGGTTGGGTTGGGTTTTGTTCAGTTTGGTCAGGCTTGGCTTGGTTTGGTTTGGTTGGGATAGCTTTGAATTTTGTGCTATACAATGCAGTTCGTTCGATTCCGGCGTTCTACGTTGTTCTGCTATACTCTGCATGGCTCTCGCGAGGCCTGCAATGGCGGTCGTAGTGAGATAAGTTGAGTTATGTAACGTTCAGCTATGTTACCTTCGGACAGTTTAGTATAGGATAGCATAGATTTTTCTGCCATACACTGCTATCCGGTGGACTTCTGCACTCTACTACGTTCTAGTATACTCTGCTTGGCTCTGAGGAGCGCAGCCGTAGATGTCTCGGCACGTTAGGAAGAGTTATGCTATGTACGATTGCGTTACGTCTGTCCAGGTGAGGATAGGGTAGCTTTGACTGTTGTGCCATACACTGCTATACGTTGGATTTCCTTTCTGTACTGTGCTCTAGTATGTTCTCCTTGGCTCTGAGGAGGCCAACAGTAGCGTTCCTGGCAGGTCAGGTTGTGATACGTAACGACCGCTTATGTTACGATTGGTTAGGTTAGGATGGGGTAGCTGTGACTTTTCTGATATACACTGCTGTTCGGTGAACGTCTGCTCTCTACTGTGCTCTGGTATGCTCTGAATGGGGCTGGGGAGGCCAGTAACAGTGGTCTCGGCGCGTTAGTTTGAGTTAGGCTGCTTTCGGGTGGGTTACGTTTGGTTAGGTTATAATAGGGTATCTTTGACTCTTGTGCTTTACAATGTTTTTCGGCGGATTTCTGCGCTTTACTGTGATTTAGTATCACCTGCATTTTTCTGGGAATGCTTGAAATAGTGGCCGTGGCTCGTTGGGATGCGTTAGGTTACGTTTCGTTAGGATATGTTTGCTTTGGTTAGGTTAGGATACCTTTGACTTTTGTGCTATACACCGGCATGCAGTGGGTTTCTACACACTACATTGCTCTACTGTGCTCTGCTCGTCCCTGCGGCGCCCAGTGATTGGGTTCTCGGCACAATAGTCTGATTTAGCCTACGTTTGGATAGGTTATGTTACGTTTGGTACGGTTAGGATAGGGTAGCTTTGACTTCGCTGCCATACGCTGCTATTCGGCGGATTTCTGCGCTTTACGTTGCTTTACTATACTCTGCTCATCTCTCGGGATGAGAGCAGCAGTGGTCGTGGCGCGTTGGGTTGTGTTAGGTTACGTTTCGTTGTATGAGGTTAGGACAAGTTTGGTTAGGGAAGCTTTGGCTTGCTAGCTGCACACAGATAATCCGTGAATTTCTGTGGTCTGCTGTGCCGTAGTTTACTCTGCTTAGATATAGGCATGCCAGGAGTATTGGTCTCGGCACATTAGTCTGAGTTATGTTGCGTTTGGCTATGTTACGTTTGGTTAGGTTAGGACAGGGTAGCTTTGAGTCTTGCGACATACACGCCAGTTCAGTAGATTTCTGCGCTCGACACTGCTTTACTATACTTTTCTCGACTTCCGGGTGGCCAGAAGTAGTCGTTGTCACACGGTAGGTTGAGAAATATTACGTTTGTTTAGAATAGGATACGTTGTGCTAGATTAGGTTGGCTTTGACTTTTGTGCCACAAACTGTTATTCCATGGACTTCTGTTATCCCCTGTACGTTAGCACACACTGCTTGCTAGGAATAGTGCCCTGGCCACGTTAGGTTGAGCTATGTTATGTTTGATTACGTTAGGTAAGCTTGTGTTACGTAAGGATATCATTGACTTTGCGCTATAGACTGCTGTTCGGACTATTTCTGCGTCCTACACTGCTTTGCTATACTCTGCTTAGCTCCCTTACGCTTATTACGCTCCGTTACGATATGTTACCTATGACTTTTGCGCTATGAACTGCTATCCGGTGGATTTCTGCGCTCTAGTGTGCTGTAATATACTCTGCTTCGTTCTAGGGAGGCCAGCAACAGTGGTCTCGGTGCATTAGTTTGCGAGGTAAGCTTGTGTTACGTAAGGATATCATTGACTTTGCGCTATAGACTGCTGTTCGGACTATTTCTGCGTCCTACACTGCTTTGCTATACTCCGCTTAGCTCCCTTACGCTTATTACGCTCCGTTACTATATGTTACCTATGACTTTAGCGCTATGAACTGCTATCCGGTGGATTTCTGCGCTCTAGTGTGCTGTAATATACTCTGCTTCGTTCTAGGGAGGCCAGCAACAGTGGTCTCGGCGCATTAGTTTGCGATTGACAACGTTTGGTTATGCTACGTTTGGGCAGGCTAGAAGAGGATAGCTTTGCCGTTTGTGCTATACACGGCTGTTCGGTTGATTCCTGCGTTCTACTGTGCTCTAATATGTTACGGTTTGCTCTGTCGATGCCGGCAATAGCGGTCGTGGCACGTTCAGTTGGTTTATGTTATGTTCGGTTGGGATAGGTGAGGCAAGGACAGGGTAGTTTCGACTTTTGCGCTATACACTGCTCTTCGGTTTATTTCCGCGCCCTACTGTGCTCTAGTATATTTTGCTTGACCAATGGGGTGCCAGCTGTATTGGTCTCTGCACGTTCGTCTGAGTTATGTTGGGTTTGGTTTTGTTAAGTTTTGCTGTGTTAGGGCAGGATAGCTTAGACTTTGATGCGATGTACCGCTATTTGGCGAATTCCAGCGCTCCACGTTGCTCTAATATTCTCTGCTTTTGCCCTGGGAAGGACAGAAATGCTCTTCTCGTCTCGTTACGTTTGGATAGGTTACGTTCGGGTAGGTTAGGTTTGGGCATGTTAGGTTAGAATATCTCGGACCTTTGTGTTAGACACCGCGATGCGGAGGATTAGAGCGCTCTACAGTGCTCTAGTACTTTCTGTTTGGCTCTGAGGTGGCAAGCAATTACGTTTTCGGCTCGTTAGGTAGAGTTAAGCTACCTTCGGTTGTGTTACGTTTGGCCACGTTAGGACATGGTAGCTACGACTAATGTGCTATGCACTGCGATTCTATGGCCCCCTGCGCCTTACTCTCCTCTAACGTGTTCCGCTTGAATCCGAGGGTGGCAGCAACAGATGCCTCGGCACGTTAGGAGTAGATATGCTGCGTTTGCTACGTCAAGTTTGGCTAGGCCAGAAGAGGATAGCTGTGCTCTTTGCGCCATTCACTGGCACTCGGTGGATTTCTGCGCCCTACATTGATCTCATGTTCTCTACTAGGCTCTGGGGATGCCAGCGATAGTGGTCTCGGCACGTTAGGCTTTATTATGCTGCGACTGGTTGGGGTAAGTTTGTTTGGATTGGGTTTTGATTGCTACGAATTTCGAGTTATAAATTGTTATCCGGTGCAATTCTGTGCTCTACTGTGCCCAGCTGTACTCTGCTCGGGTCTGCGGAGGCCAGCAATAACGGTCGCGACACGTTCTTTTGAGATGTGCTACGATTGGCTATGTTTCCATTTGTTATGTTAGGAAACGATGGTTTTAACTTTTGTGCTATATGCTGCTATTCGGTTGACTTTCGCGCTCCGCTGTACTATACTATATTCTGCTTGGCCTTGGGAAGCCCAGCAGAAGTGGCCGCTGCACGTCAAGCTTGTTAAGGTTAAGTTGATTTCTGCTAGGCTTGGATAGCTTCGTCTTCTCTGCTATACACTGCAATTGTATGGGTCCCTGCACTCCACCCCTTCTGGTATGTTCTGCGTCGCGCTGGGGAGGCAAGCAATGGAGGACTCAGCGCGCTATGTTTAGATAGGCTAAGTTTCGCTTAGTTGGGTTAGGCTAGGTTTGGTAAGGGTAGCTGTGGCCTTTGTGCTGTACGCTGCTATTGGGTAGATACCTGCGCTCTGCATTGCTCTGCTAGACTCTGTTTGGCTATGGGGATGCCTGCAACAGAGGTCGTGCAAGTTTGTTTGAGTTAGGTTACGTTCGGCTTGGTTAGCGTAGGTTAAGTTTGGTTAGGATGGCATCGACGTATTTCCTATACTCTGCTAATCTGTGGACTTCTGCGCTCTACTGTGCTCTGGTACATTCTCCTTGGCTACGTGGAGGCCAGCAGTATTGCGCTCGGCATGTTAGGCTGAGATCGGCTGCGTCTGGTTATGCTACGTTCGATTAGGCTAGGACAGTGTAGCTTAGACTTTCGTGCTGTACACTGCCCATCGGTTGATTCCTGATATTTACCTTGCTCTACTGTACTCTGCTCGACTCTCGCGAGACCAGCAATAGTGGTCGCGGTGCGTTAAGTATAGATAGAATACGTTCGGTTTGGATAGGTTACGCTGCGTTTGGTTAGGATAGCTTTGACTTTTGTGTTACGCGTCGCTAATCTATGGACTTCTGCGCTCCACTGTGCGCTATCGCACTCTGCTTGTGCCTGGGGCGCCAGGAATAGTGGTCGCGGAAAGTTAGGTTGAATTACGTTACGTAGGGTTAGGATATGTTTGGTCATGTTTGGTTGGGATATCTGTGTCTTTAGTGCTGTACAATGCTATTTGGTCGATTTCAGAGTCCTACATTGGTCCCCTAACCTCTGCTTGGCTCCCGTGAGGCCAGCGATAGTAGTTGTCGCACCCCATGTTTGGTTACGTTACGTTTGGTTGTGCAACGTTTGGTCTGGTTACGAGCGGATAGTGTTGACTAGTGTGCTATACACCGCTATTTGGTTGATTCCAGCGCTCCACAGAACTCTAATGTTTTCAGCTTGGCACTGGGAATGCCAGAAATAGTGTTTCTGCAAGTTATTAAGAGATATTTTACGTTCGGTTAGGTCAGTTTTGGCTAAGTTTGGCCAGGTTAGCTTTCACATTTGTGCTGTGCACAGCTATGCGGCGCATTTCTGCGCACTACTGTGCACGAATTTGCCCTGCTTGTCCCTGGGGTGGTCAGCAATGGTGGTAACAGCACGATAGCGTCAGTTAGGTTACGTTTTGTTATGTTAAGGTTGGCTAGGTTAGGAGGGGAAAGGTTTGACTTTAGTGCTATAGTCTGCTATTAGGTAGATTACTGCGTCCCACAGTCGTCTAACATCTTCGGCCTGGCTCTGGGAATGCTATGTTTGGTTGGGCTATGCTTGTATGGGTTATGCTTGGATATCGTCGACTTTCGTGGTATACACTGCTTTTCGGTGGATTTCTGCGCTCCAAGTTGCTCTACTATACTTTGCTCGATTCTTGGGAGCCAGCAGTAGGGTCCGCGGTACGTTATTTTGGGTTATTTTACATTTGGCTATGTTACGGTTTGTTAGGTTGCGAAGTGTTGGCTTCAGCTATTGTGGTGTGCTGTGATATTCGGTGGATTTCTGTGCTCTACGGTCCTCTAATATTTTTTGCTTTGCTCTGGGGAGGCCAGCAATAGAGGTCTCCGCGCGTTATTTTGGGCTATGTTACGTTTGACCTTGCTAGGTTAGGTGAGGTCTCTCTAGGATAGCTTTCACTTTTGTGCTATACACTTCCCTTCGGTAGATATCTGCGTTCTGCATTGCTCTACAAGCATTTGCTTGACTTTGGGGCGGCCAGAAATAGTGGTCGTTACTCGTTCGGTTTAGCTAGGTTACGTTTGGTTAGGTTAGGTTTGGCTTCATTCGGTTAGGATGGCTCTGATTTATGTGCTATACGCTGCAATTCTGTGGATTGCTGCGCCCAACATTGCTCTACTATACACTGCTCGAAACTTATGAGGACAGCAGTAGTGGTTGCCGCACGTTAGGATGAGCTAAATTACGATTGGTTTGGCTGGGATTGGTCAGGTTTGGATAGGATGGTATTGACTTCTGTGCTTTACACTGCTGTTCGGAATATTTCATTGTTGTTCGTTGCTCTGCTATACTCTGCCTAGCTCTCGTGAGGCCAGCAATGCCGTTCGTGACACGTGAGGTTGGGTTACGATACGCCTGCTTAAGCTACGTTTGGTTAAGTTAGTGTATGATAGTCTTGACTTTCGTGGAATACACTGCTATTCGGAGGATTTCTGTGCTCTACTTTGGTTTAATATTATCTGCTTTGCTCTGTGGAGGCCGGAAATTGAGGCTGCGGCGCGTTGTGTTGAGTTATGTTACGTTTGTTTGTGTTAGGTTTGGTTAGGTTAGTATTGGTTAACTTCGACTTTTGTGCCACACACTGCTGTTCGGTAGACTTCTAGGGATTTCGTTGTCGTACTATACTCTACTCGACTCTGGGGACGCCAGCAACCGCGGTCTTCGCGCGATATGTTGAGTTTGTTTGCGTTTGGCTAGTTTATGTTAGCGTGGGTAAAGCCTGCAAAGATATGATTTTTCTGTTACACACAGCGGTTGTACGAATTTCCGCGCCCTACTCTCATCTAATATGTTCCACATGTCCCTGTCAGGCCAGGAATGGTGTTCACGGCACGATAGGTTGTGTAAGATTACGTACGTTTTGGTTAGGTTACGCTGAGTTTGGTAGGTGTAGCTGTGTCTCATGTGCTTTCAACTGCTGTACGTTAGATATACGCGTTCTGCATTGCCCCGCGAGCATATGCTTGTCTCCGCGGAGGACAGTAAGAGTGGTCACGTCATGTTAGTTTACGTTATGTCACGTTTGGTTATGTTAGGAGAGGATAGCTTTGATTCTTGTACTATAGGCTGCTATTCGTTGAGTTTATACATTCTACATTGCACTACTATACGCTGCTCCAATCTGTGGGGGCCAGAAATGTTGGCTCCGGCACGTTAGGTTGAACTAGGCGACGTTTTGGTAGGCTACATTAGCTTTGGTTACGTTTGAATGGATTTGGCTTTCTTGCAATACACTGCTCTTCGGTTGATTTCGGCGTTCCACATTGCTCTGCTATACTCTGCTGGACTCTCGTGAGGCCAGCAATGGCGGTCGTGGCGCGAAAATTTGGGCTAGGTAACGTTCAGCTATGTTACGTTTGGACAGTTTAGGATAGGATTTCATGGACTTTTCTGCCGTACACTGCCATCCGGTGGATTTCTGCGCTCTACTGCATTGCAGAATATTCTGCTCTGCTCTGCGAAGGCCAGCAATAATGTTCTCCGCCCGTTAGCTTTAGATAGGCTATGTTTGGTTTCGTTATGTCAGTTTGGGTTAGGTTCGGATAGCTACAACGTACGTGGTATACGCTGTTTCTCTGTGGATTTCTGCCATCTGCTTTGCTCTAGTATGTTCTGCTTGTCTCTGGGGAGGCAGGAAGTAGTGGTATCGGCACGTTAGTTTGAGATAAATTGCGTACGGTAAAGTTAAGTTTGGTAAGGTTAGGTTAGGATATCTTTGACTTTTGTGATATCCAACGATACTCGGTGGATCGCTGCGCTCTACATTGCTCTAATATGCTTTGCTTGGCACTGTGGGTGTGAGCAATGGCTGTGTCGGGCCGTTACGTTGAGTTACGCTACGTCCTGCTAGGTTGTGTTAGAACACGTTATGTTCGGAAATCCTTCACTTTTGTGATATACACTGCAATGCGGTGGATTACTACATTCTACTGCACTCCAGTTTACTCTTCTTGGCTCTGGGGAGGCCAGCAACACTGACCTCGACACCTTATGTTGAGTTATGGTACGTTCGGTTTGGTTAGGATTGGACAGGTTGGGCTAGCATATCTTCCACTTTTGTGCTATACACGGCAAAGCTGGCGATTACTTCGCTCTACTGTGATCTTGTATATTCTGCTTGGTTCTGGGGAGGCTAGCGATAGTTGTCTCGGCACGTTAGGTTGAGTTATGCTACGTTCGGTTGTGTTACGTATGGTTATGTTAGGATAGTGTAACTTCGATTACTGTGCTATGCATTGCGATTCTATGGATTTATGCGCTCTACCACACTCTACCATGTTCTGCATGGCAATGCTGGTGCCAGCAATAGCGGACACGGCACGTCAAGTTTAGTCAGACCACGATTTGCTAGGTTATGTTGGAAAGGGTTTGGTTAGGGATTCTTTGACTTTTGTAATACACACTGATATTTGGCGGCCTCCTGCGCTCTGCTGTGCTCCAGTATATTCTACTTGTCCCTGGGTAGGCCAGCATTAGTGGTCTCGGCACGTTAGGATATGTTAGGATCCGTATGGTTATATTACGTTTGGATAGGTTAGGATAGGATAGCTTCTGCTTTTGTGCAACACACAGACATTCGTTGGATTGCTACGCTCTACGTTGCTCTACTTTGCTCTGGTCGACTATGGGAAGGCCAGTAATAGTGGTCTCGGCCCGCTAGGTTGTGTTAGGCTACGTATGGCTGCGTTACGTTAGGTAGCGTTATTTTCGGATAGATTTGACTTTCGTGGTACACACTAATATTCGAAAGACATCTACTCCCTACTGTGCTCTACTATATCCTGCTCGGCCCTGGATAGTCCTGCAATAGTGTTCGCGGCATGTTATGCCCAGCTATGCTGTGATTGGTTGGGCTCTGCTTGTCTGGGTTAGGCTTGGGTGTCTTAGTCTTCACAGGTACGAACAGCGATGCTATGGATTTCTGAGGTCTACTACCCACTAATATGTTCTTCTTGGCTCTGTGGAGGCCAGCAGTCGTGGTCGCGGCACATCAGGTTTTGTTAGGTTGCGCTTGGTAATGTTGCTGTTGGCTACGCTAGGAGGTGGTAGCCGTGACCATTGTGCTATACACTGCGATTCGGTAGATTTCAGCTCTCCACAGCGTTCCAGTGCGTTCAGCTTGGCGTTAGGAAGGCTAGCAATGGTGGTCACTGCACGTTATGATAGGAAACGTTTCGTTCGTTTAGGTTTAGTTACCTCAAGTTTGGTCATGATAGCTTTTACTTTTGTGCCGTGCGCAGCTATGTTGTGGATTTCTGCGCTCTACTGTCATCTCATATTCTCTGCTTCGCTCTGGCGTTGGCAAAAATTGTGTCCGCGGCGCTATAAGTTCAGCTAGGTTACGTTTGGCTAGGTGAGGGTAGGATATCTTTGACTTTTATGATGTACACTGCTGTTCGGCGGATTCATGCGCTCATCGTTGCTCTACTCTACTATACTCGACCCTTGGGAGGCCAGCAATGTTGGCCGTGGCAGGTTTTGATGAGTTAGATTAAGCTTTGTTATGTTAGGATAGATTAAGTTTGGTTAGGATGGCTTTTACCTTTGTGCTATACACTGCTAATCGTTCGATACCTGCGCTCTGTATTGCTGCACTAGCACCTGCTTGCCTACGGGGAACCCAGCAGTAGTGGTCATGGCACGACAGTCTTTGTTAGGCTACTTTGATTGTGCTACGATTGGTTGGGTGAGGCAAGGTTAACCTTGTCTTTTGTGCCATACTCCTCTATTCGGTGAATTTCTACGCTCTAATTTGATCTCATATGATCTGCTTGGCTCTGGCAATGCCAGCAATAGTGGTCGCGGCACGTTGGGTTATGTTACGTGACGTTTGGTTATGTTAAGTTTGGTTAGGTTAGGAGGCGATGGCTTTGACTTTTATGCTATGCACGGCTATTCTGTTGATTTCCGCGCTCTGTTGTGCTCTATTATACTCATCTTGTCTCTGGGGAGGCCAGCAACGGTGGTCATGGCACGTATGGTTGAGTTAGTTTACGATTGGTAAGGTATGGGTAGGTTAAGTATGGTTAGGATGGCTTTTACTTTTGTGCTGTACACCGCAATTCGTTCAATATCTGCGATTTGCATTACTCTACTGGCTTCGGTTGTCCTCTGGGGAGGACAGCAATAGTGAACGTGGTACATTTGTTTGAGTAATGTAACGTTTGGCTAGTTAAGGTTGGATAAATTTGGTAATGGTGGATTTGACTTTTGTGCTGTACACTGATATTCGGAGGATGTCTGTTCTCTATTGTGCTCGAATATGCTCTGCTCGGCCCTGGTGGGTCCAGCAATGGTGGTCGCCGCATGTTAGGTTGACTTGGATTAGGTTTGGTTTCGATAGGTTGCGTTGCGTTAGATTAGGATATCTTTGACTTTTGTGCTTTGCACTAGAGTGTGGCGGATTCCTGCGCTCTCCTGTGCTTCAGTATATTCTGCTTTGCTCTGGAGAGGTCAGTAATTGTGGTCTTGGCATGTAAGGTTCAGTTAGGTTACGTTTGTTCGTATTATGTTTGGCTGTTAGGCTGATGTAGCTGTCACTTCTGTGCTGTACACTGCTTTTCGGTGGATTCCTGCGATCTATGGTTATCTACTATTCCCTGCCATGCTCAGGGAATTCCAGAAATAGTGGCCACGGCGCGATACATTGGAATATGTTACGTTTGGTTTGGTTACGTTTGAAGTGGTTAGGTTGGGATACCTCCGACTTTCTTGCTATACACGTCCATTCTGCGGACCGCAGCGCTCTACTCCCCTAACATGACATGCCTAACGATGGGGAGCTCAGCAATATTTGGCTAGGCACGATAGTTTGCTATTGACTTCGTTTGGTTTGGTTAGGTTGGTTCATGTTATGTTAGGATGTCACAAACTTCTCTGCTTTACACTTCAATGCGCCGCATTTCTGCGCTCTACAGTGCTCTAGTATACTCTGCTTGAGTCTGCCGAGGTCAGCAATAGTGGCGTGGGTACGTTGGGTTCAGTTTGGTTACGTTCCTTTATGTTACGTTTGATTTGGATAGGATAGGTTAACTTTAACTTTTGCGCTATACACTGCTATTCTGTCGGTACCTGCGCACTGCATTGCTCCACTAGTAGTATCTGCTTGACTCTAGGAAGGCCAGCAATGGCGGTCGTGGCGGTCCTGATTGAGATATGCTACGATTGTTTCGGTTATATTCGGCTAAGCTTGGATGAGATTGCTTTTACTTTTGCGCTGTACACTGCTGTTCGGGCGGTATCCGCGCCCTGCGTTACTCTACTAGCAACCGCTAGTCCATGGGGAGGCCAGCAATGGTTGTCGTGGTACGTTTGTTTCTGTTATGTTACGTTTGGTTAGGTAAGGATAGGTCAGGTTTGGATAGGGTATCTTTGACTTTTTTGCTGTACAATGCTATTAAGTCGATACATGTACTATGTACAGCTCCGCTAGCATCTGCTTGACCCTGTGGAGGCCAGCAACAGCGGACGTGGCACGTTTCGATAGGTTTCGTTACGCCTGCTTATCTTAAAGTTGGTTAGGTTAGGATAGGGTATGTGTGAATTTTGTGCCTTACACTGCCATTCTGTGGACCTCTGCGCACCACTCTCTCTTAATGTGCCATGCTTGGCGATGGGGTTTCAAGCAATAGAGGTCTCCGCTCGGTAGGTATAGTCTTTCCACATCTGGTTCTGTAATGTTAGGTCAGGTTAGGTTAGGATATTTTTGACTCTTGTGCTATACACCGCTATTTTGTTGTTATCTGCGCTATAATGTGCTCTAGTATATTCTGCCTGTCTCTGGGGGTCCAGCAATTGTGGTCCGGCAAGATAGGTTAAGTTAGGTTGCGTTCAGATTTATTCCGTTTGCATGGGTTTGTATGTTGTATCTTTGACTACTGTGCTGTAAACAGCTATCAGGTGGATTCTTACGCACTACATTGCTCTACTATACCCTACAGGACTTGCGAGATGCGAGTAATAGTGGCCACGGCACGATAGGTGGTGTTATTCCACATTTGGTGATGTTACGATTGGTCAGGTTAGCATATGCTGTCTATGACTTTTGAGCCGTACACCTCCATTCGGACGACTTTTGTCTTCTTCGTTGCTCCACTATACTCTGCTCGACCCTGGGGAGACCAGGAATATCGTTCGTGGCACGATAGGTAGAGTTAGGTTACGTTGGTTTAGGCTGTGATACGCTGAGTTTGGCCACGATGGCACTGACTTTTGTGTAATACACTGCCATTCGAAGATTTCTGCGCTCTACTGTTCTCTAATATGTTCTACGTGGCTCAGGGCAGGCCTGCAATAGGGCACTCGGCTCGTTGGATTTAGTTATTACACGCTTTGTTGGGTTATGTTAGGACAGGTTAGGATAGGACATCTTTGACTTTTGGATATACACTGCTATTCGGTGCCATTCTGTGCTCTACTACGCTCTAGTATATTCAACTTGTATCTGGAGAAGCCAGCAATGGTGGTAGCTGCACGCTATGTTTAGCTATTATAAGCTTGATTCGGTCATGTTGGATATGGTTATGTCAGGTTGTCTTTGACTTTTGTGCTATACACTGCTTCTCGGTCGATATCTGCGCACTGTATTGTTCTACTAGCATCTGCTCGTCTCTAGAGAGGACAGAAAGAGGTTAGGGGCACGTTTGGTTCGGGTAGGTTACGTTTTGCTAGTTCAGGTTTGGCTACGTTTGGTTAGGATGGCATTGGCTTTTGTGCTAGACACTGCTATTCGGCGGATGCCTGCGCTCCACTGTGCTCTAGTATATACCGCTTGGCTATGGGATACCAAAGGTATTGCTCTCGGCACGTTAGTCTGAGTTAGTTTGCGTTCGGTTGTTACGTTTTGCTATGTTAGGAAAGGGTAGCTACACTTTTGTGGTATACTCTGCAATTCGGTGTATTTCAGGCCTGTACATTGCTCTACAATAGTCTGCTCGAGTATCGGGTGGCCAGCAGTAGTGGTCGCCGACGTTATATAGAGATATACTACGTTCCGTTAGGTTAGGCTATGTTG
>NW_016917663.1:22992-61963 GCF_001483705.2 Eufriesea mexicana
GGTACCTGAGCACTGCATTGCTCCACTAGTAGTATCTGCTTGACTCTAGGAAGGCCAGCAATGGCGGTCGTGGCGGTCCTGATTGAGATATGCTACGATTGGTTCGGTTATATTCGGCTAAGCTTGGATGAGATTGCTTTTACTTTTGCGCTGTACACTGCTGTTCGGGCGGTATCCGCGCCCTGCGTTACTCTACTAGCAACCGCTAGTCCATGGGGAGGCCAGCAATGGTTGTCGTGGTACGTTTGTTTCTGTTATGTTACGTTTGGTTAGGTAAGGATAGGTCAGGTTTGGATAGGGTATCTTTGACTTTTTTGCTGTACAATGCTATTAAGTCGATACATGTACTATGTACAGCTCCGCTAGCATCTGCTTGACCCTGTGGAGGCCAGCAACAGCGGACGTGGCACGTTTCGATAGGTTTCGTTACGCCTGCTTATCTTAAAGTTGGTTAGGTTAGGATAGGGTATGTGTGAATTTTGTGCCTTACACTGCCATTCTGTGGACCTCTGCGCACCACTCTCTCTTAATGTGCCATGCTTGGCGATGGGGTTTCAAGCAATAGAGGTCTCCGCTCGGTAGGTATAGTCTTTCCACATCTGGTTCTGTAATGTTAGGTCAGATTAGGTTAGGATATTTTTGACTCTTGTGCTATACACCGCTATTTTGTTGTTATCTGCGCTATAATGTGCTCTAGTATATTCTGCCTGTCTCTGGGGGTCCAGCAATTGTGGTCCGGCAAGATAGGTTAAGTTAGGTTGCGTTCAGATTTATTCCGTTTGCATGGGTTTGTATGTTGTATCTTTGACTACTGTGCTGTAAACAGCTATCAGGTGGATTCTTACGCACTACATTGCTCTACTATACCCTACAGGACTTGCGAGATGCGAGTAATAGTGGCCACGGCACGATAGGTGGTGTTATTCCACATTTGGTGATGTTACGATTGGTCAGGTTAGCATATGCTGTCTATGACTTTTGAGCCACACACCTCCATTCGGACGACTTTTGTCTTCTTCGTTGCTCCACTATACTCTGCTCGACCCTGGGGAGACCAGGAATATCGTTCGTGGCACGATAGGTAGAGTTAGGTTACGTTGGTTTAGGCTGTGATACGCTGAGTTTGGCCACGATGGCACTGACTTTTGTGTAATACACTGCCATTCGAAGATTTCTGCGCTCTACTGTTCTCTAATATGTTCTGCGTGGCTCAGGGCAGGCCTGCAATAGGGCACTCTGCTCGTTGGATTTAGTTATTACACGCTTGGTTGGGTTATGTTAGGACAGGTTAGGATAGGACATCTTTCACTTTTGTGCTATACACTGCTTCTCGGTCGATATCTGCGCACTGTATTGTTCTACTAGCATCTGCTCGTCTCTAGAGAGGACAGAAAGTGGTCAGGGGCACGTTTGGTTCGGGTAGGTTACGTTTTGCTAGTTCAGGTTTGGCTACGTTTGGTTAGGATGGCATTGGCTTTTGTGCTAGACACTGCTATTCGGCGGATGCCTGCGCTCCACTGTGCTCTAGTATATACCGCTTGGCTATGGGATACAAGAGGTATTGCTCTCGGCACGTTAGTCTGAGTTAGTTTGCGTTCGGTTGTTACGTTTTGCTATGTTAGGAAAGGGTAGCAACACTTTTGTTGTATACTCTGCAATTCGGTGTATTTCAGGCCTGTACATTGCTCTACAATAGTCTGCTCGAGTATCGGGTGGCCAGCAGTAGTGGTCGCCGACGTTATATAGAGATATACTACGTTCCGTTAGGTTAGGCTATGTTGTGTTATGTTATGGATGGCTTTCACTTTTGTGCAACACACTGCTTTCTTATGGGCTTCTGCCCTCCTCTGCGCGGTAGCACAATCTGCTTGTCTCTATGGGCGCGAAGAATAGTGCTCTCGGCACGTTCGATTGAGTTACGTTACGTTTCGTTAGTTTAGGACATGGCAGCCTTGCCTATTTTTGCTACACACTGCTATTCGGTTCGTTTCTGCTCTCTACAGTGCTCTTGTATGTTTTGGTTGACTCTATAATGGCCAGCAATAGTGGTCTCGGCACGTTAGGTTCAGTTAGGATACGTTTGGCTAGGTAATGTTAGTTTGGACTGCTTTGACTTCTCTACTATACAATTCGACTCTGTGGATTTATATGCACTACTCTCCTCTTCTATATTCTGCACGACTCTCCGGAGGCAAGCAATTGCTGTTGCGGTACGTTAGGTGAAGCTAGTTCTAGTGTTCTAGCACGTCGGGATGCGTCAGTTTACCTTCGGTCACGCCATCATAGGTTGTATTTGCTATGGGTAGCCTTGATTTTCGTGCTATACACGTTTATCCGGTAGACTTCTGCGCTCTACCGTGCTCTAATGTTTCTGCTTGTCCCTGGGGTGGTCAGCAATATAGGTCTCGGCTGGTTAGGTTTAGATACCCTACGTACGGTTAGGTTAGGATAGGACAGGTTCGGTTGGGATGCCTTCCACTTTTTTGCTCTAGTATATTCTGCTTAGCCCTTGGGGGGCTAGAAATAGTGATCTAGGCACGTTGCGTTGAGTTAAGCTGCGTTCGGTTATGTTAAGTATGGTCATTTAGTATAGGGAAGCTTCGACGCCTGTTCTATGCACTGCGATTCTATTCATTTCTGCGCTCTACTCTCCTCCAATATGTTGTGCTTCGCTCTGTGGACGGAAGCAAGAGCGGTCTCGGCACTCTAGGATGAGTAATGTTACGCTTGGTTACGTTATGGTTGGTCAGGTAAGGAAGGATAGCTTTGATTTTTGCGTTATACACAGATATTCAGCTGATTTCTGCGATCTACTGAGCTCTCATATGTTCTGCTTGTCTCTGGGGATTCCAGCAATTCTGGTCGCGGCACGTTAGGTTGAGTTAGATTACGTATGGTTAGGTTAGGTCAGGCTTCGTTAGGTCAGGGTTGCTTCGACTTCTGTGCCCAACACTGATATTCTATGGACTCCTGTGCTCTACCGCGCTCTGTCACATTCCGCTTGTCACTGTGGACGAAGGCAATAGTGGTCGCGGCTCGTTAGGTTGAGTTATGTTACGTTTGGTTAGGTTAGGTTAGGCCAGGTTTGGTCACGATACCTTTCTCTTCTGCGCAATGCACTGAAATGCGGTTGGTTTCTACGCTCTACTGTGCTCTAGCATATTCTGCACGGATCTGCGGATGCCAGCAATAGTGGCCTCGGCACGTTCGGTTAAGCTACGATTCGTTCGATTGTATTAGGTTTGGAGAGGTTACGACAGGATATATTTCACTTTTGAGTAATACAATGCTATTCCGTGCATTTCTGCGATCTACGTGGCTCTACTGTACTCTGCTCGGCTCTGGGGATGCCAGTAATAGTGGTTCAGCAATGTTAGTTTGATTTAGGCGGCGTTTGGTTATGTTACGTTTGGTTAGGGTAGGGCAGGATAACATTGATTTTTGAGCTGTATACTGCTATTCGGAGATATTCTGCGCTGTATTGTGCCCTAGTGTACTCTGCTTGGCACTGTGGAGGCCAGGAATAGTGAACTCGGCACGTTAGTTTGAGTTACGTTATTCGCATACACTGTTATTCGATGCA
The DNA here is from genome assembly GCF_001483705.2 of Eufriesea mexicana. Taxonomy (NCBI): domain Eukaryota; kingdom Metazoa; phylum Arthropoda; class Insecta; order Hymenoptera; family Apidae; genus Eufriesea; species Eufriesea mexicana. Next base: position 26,576 of record NW_016917663.1, read on the forward strand.
TTTTTGCGCTCAACTGTGCTGAACTGTACTCTGCTCGACCTTGGGGAGGCCAGAAATTGAGGCCCCGTTGCGTTAGGTAGAGTTATGTTACGTTTGCTTAGGATAGGTTTGTTTGGTTAGGTTAGGTTTGTCTGTGTTAGATTAGGATATCTTTGTCCTTTGTGATGTACACTGCAGTGTGGTGGATTTCTGCCCTCTGCTGTGGTCTAGTATATTCTGCCTGGCTCTGTGGAGACCAGTAATAGAGGTCTCGCCGAGTTAAGTGGAGATAGTATACGTTCTGTTAGGATAAGTTAGCTCTGGTTTGGTTTGTGTAGTTTGGACTTTTCTGCTATACGCTGCGATGCTATGCATTTCTGCGCCCTACTCTCCTCTAATAAGTGCCGCAGGGCCCTGTGGAGGCGGGAAATGATGGTTGCGGCTCGTCATGCTTACTTAGATTACGTTTGGTTATGTTATGATGACATAGCTTTGCCTTTTGTGCTATAAACTGCTATTTGGTGGATTGCTGTGCTCTATAGGAACCAAATGCGTTCTGCATTGATCTCGGGAAGTCACCAGTGATGGCTCAGGCACGTTGGGTTGAGTTAGGTTCGGCTGGTTATGTCTCATTTGGTCAGATTAGGAAGGCATAGCTTTGACTTTTGTACTATACACTGCCATCCGTTGAATTTCAGCAATCTACATTGGTCTGCCCTACTCTTCTCGACTCTGGGGTGGCCATCCATAGAGCTCGCGGCACAAGAGGTTAAGTTACGTTACGTTAGGTTAGGTTATGTTAGGTCGGGTTTTGATGGTAAGTCTTTGACCTTCCTGCTCTACACTGCTATTCAGTCCATTTCTGCGTTCTACTGGGCTCTAATATGTCCTGCTTGGCACTGTGGATGCCAGCAATAGAGGGCTCGTCTCGTTGAGTTTAGTTACTCTACGTCAGTTATGTTAGGTTAGGACCGCTTTCGTTGGGATGACTTTGACTTTTTTGCTGTACACTGCTATTCGGTGAATTTCTGCTCTCCACATTGCTCTACTATATTCTGCTAGACTCTCGGGAGTCCAGCAATAGTGGTCGCGGTACGTCAGGTTGATTTATAATACGTTTGGTTAGGTCAGGTTACGCTGCGTTAAGTCAGGTTGGCTTCGACTTTTGTGCTACAACCTCCATTCTATGGACTTCTGCGCTCTACTCTGGGCTACCACATACTGCTTGTGTCTGGGGACGGCAGGAATTGCGGTCGCGGCAGGTTAGATTCAATTACGTTACGTTTGGTTATGCTAGGTTCGGCTTCGTTTGGTTGGGAAAGCTCTGACTCTTGCGATAGGTACTGCTATTCTGTCGATATTAGCGACCCACATTACTCTGCTATACTCTGCTTGTCTCTCGTGATGCCACCAATGGCGGTCATGGCACCCCAGGACGAGTTTCGTTACGTTCTTCTATGTTGCGTTTTGTCAGGTTGGGAGAGGATGGCTTTGACTTTTGTGGTGTATACTGCTATTCGGCGGATTTCTGCGACCTACTACGCTCCAGTATGATATGCTTGGCTCTGTGGAGGCCGACAATAGTGGTCTCGGCACGTTATGCTGAGATAGGTTACGTTCGGTTAATTAAGGTTAATATTGATTAGGTATGGATATCTTTGGCTTTTGTGCTATACAATCCAACGCGGCGAATCTCTGCGTCCTACTGTGCTCTATTATGCCCTGCTCGGCTCTGGGGAGGCCAGCTATAGGGGTCGCGGCACGTTAGGCTGAGTAACGCTTCGTATGGTTAGGGTACGTTAGTTCGGAATAGGTTTGGATGTCTTCGACTTTTGACCCATATACTGCGATTCTATTGATTTCTGAGCTTTACTCTACTTTAATATGTTCTGCTTGGCAATGGGGAGGGAAGCAATGTAGGTCTGCTCTCGTTAGGTTGAGTTATGTTGCGCTCGGTAACGTTACGTTTGGTTGCGTTAGGGTTGGATGGATTTCACGTTTGTGCTATGCACTTCTGTTTAGTGGATCTCTCGGCCTTTCTCTGCTCTAATATCCCCTGCATTGCCCTGTGGAAGCCAGCAATAGTGGCCATTGCACCTTAGGATTAGATTTTATGCGTTTGGTCATGTAATGTTGAGCAAGGTTCTGTTAGTATAGGTTTGACTTTCACACTACACACAGTTAATCAGCAGGTTTCTGCGCCCTACTGTGCTCTACTATAACCTACTTTACCATGGAGAGGCCATCAATAGCGCTCGGGGTACGTTATGTTGAATTGTGCTACGTTTGGTTAGGTTGTGTTAGCTATAGCTAGGTTCGGATGGCTTTGTCTTTTCCGCTACACACTGCGATTCTGTGGATTTCTGTGCTTTACTGTCTTCTAGTATGTTAGGCACGGCTCTGGTGAGGCCAGCAACAGTTGTCGTGGCACGTTTGTTTCTATCATGTTACGTTTGGTTAGGTAAAGTTAGGTCAGGTTAGGTCAGGGTATCTTTGACATTTGTGCTTTAAGCAGTAATGCGTCGGATTTCTGCGCTCTACTGTACTCTGGTGAAATCTGCTCGGAACTGAAGATGTCAGCAATAGTGGTCTAGGCACGTTAGATTGAGTAAGGTTGCGGCCTGTTGTGTCGTGTCTCGTTACGTTTGGCTAGGATATCTTTGGCTCTTCTGCTCTTCACTGCAATGCGGTCGACTTCTTCGCTCTACTGTTATCTAGTATATTATGCTTGTTTCTGCGGAGGCTAGAAGTAGTGGTCGCGGCACATTAGATTGTGATAGGTTACGTTTAGTTATGTTACGATTGGTTAGGTTAGGACATGGTAGATAAGACTTTTCTGGAGTACACTGCGATTCAATGGATTTTGGCTGACTACACCCATCAAATATGTTCTGCTTGTCTCTTGGGAGGCCGGCAATGGTGGTCGCGTCACGTTAGGTTGAGTTAAGTTAGTTCAGGTTCGGTTAGGGTATCTCTGCCTTTTGAGCTTTACACCGCAATGCGGCGGAATGCTGCGCTCCAACGTGATCTAATACGCTCTGCTTTGCTTAGGCTGTGCCAGTAGCAGTGGCGGCGGCTCGTTCGGTAGAGTTATGTACGTTCGGTTAGGTTAGACTTGTTTGGGTTAGGATAGGATATCGTTGACTTTTGTGCTGTGCACAGAAATACGGTCGGTTTCTGCGCTCTACTGAGCTCTGGTGTGTTCTGCCTGGCTCTGGGGAGGCCAACAATAGTGGTCGCGTCACGTTAAGTTGTGGTAAGCTATGATTGGTCACGTTAAGATTCGTTAGGTTAGGAGGGGCTGGCCATGGCATTCGTGCTATACACAGATGTTCGGCGACTTTCTGCATTCTAGTGGGCTCTCATATGTTCAACTTGGCTCTAGGAGGGCCAGCAATAATGGTATCGGCACTTTACGTTGAGTTACGCTACGTTTGGTTAGGTTAGGTTCGGTCATGTTAGGTTATGTTACATTTGGCTTTTGTGCTATTCACTGCAGTGCGGTCGATTTCCATGCACTACTGTGCTCTAGCATGTTCTGCTTGGCTCTGTGGGTGTCAGTAATGGTGGTCAAGTCCCGATATGTTGGGTTATGCTATGCTTGGTTATGTTACGTTTGGTTTGGTTAGGACAGGATAGATATGTCTTTCTCCTATACACATCTATTCGGCGGATTTCTGCACTCTGCTGTGTTTCGGTATGCTCTGCTTGTCTCTGTACAGGCCAGCAATAGTTGTCTCGTCCCGTTGGCTTTATTTATACTGCGTTCTTCTGGGCTATGTTAGTCTGGTTTATGATCGCATAGCTTTGACTTTCGTGGTATACACCGCTATTCTGTAGACGTCTGCGTTCTACTGTGCTCTGGTATGTTCTGCTTGGCACTAGGGTTGGGAGGCGGCTGAAATAATTGTCTCGTATCGTCAGGTTTTGTTAGTCTACGTTTGGGAACTATCCAAACCTGACCGAAGCAAACATATCATTGCCAAATGCATCCTCTCTAAATCGAATGTACCGAGACCACTTTCACAGGCATCCCCAGAGCCAAGCAGAACATACTAGAGCACAGTAGAGCGCAGAAGTGCACCGCATTACAGTGTACAAGACAGACCTCAAAGATATCCTAACCGAACCCAAACAAACCGAACCTGAACAAACGTAACTTGACACAAGCTAACGTGCCCCGACCGCCATTGCTCTCCTCCGCAGAGCCTATCAGAATATACCAGAGAGCAACGGAGTGCAAAAATCCGCCGCATTGCAGTATAAAGCACAGAAGACAGAGATAACCTAATCTAACGTAACCAAACGTAGCATATCTCAAAGTAACGTGCCGATACCATTATTGCTGGCACTCCCATAGACAAGCTGAAGGGATTAGAGCACAGTAAAGCGCAGATATCCACCGAATAACGGGGTATAGAGCAAAAGACAGTTTGGTGCTATACAAAATTAACCAACAGTAACATACGCTAACGTAATATAATACAATCTGAGGACCCGCGACCAGTATTGCGCGCGTCCCCAGAGACTAGCGGAATATGGAAGAGCACAGTACAGTACTGAAGACCGTAGGATATCAGTATTGTGCACTGAAATCAAAGCTATCCTCCCCTAACCTAACCAGAACTAACATGACCAAACGTAACCTAACTCAACCTTTCGTCCCATGACCACTATTGCTGGCCTCCCCAGAGTCGCGCAGAGTATATAAGAGCAATATAGAGCGCAGAAATCCACCGGATAGCGGTGTACAGCACAAAAGTCCATGCAACACTATCCTAACCTGTCGTAACCCAACGTAATAAAACGTAGACTGACTGAACATGACGTGCTGCGACCACTATTGCTGGCATTCCAAGAGTCGAGCAGAGCATAGTAGAGCAATGCAGAGCGTACAAGTCTACCGAATAGCAGTCTATAGCACAAAAGTCAACTCTATCCTGTCCTATCCTATTCAAACGTAATGTAAACAATCGTAACATATTTTAATCTAACGTGCCGAGACCACAGTTGCTAGCCTCTCCAGAGACAAGCAGAATAGACAGGAGCACATTATAGGGGAGAAAGCCAACAAATAGCAGTGTATAGCAAAAGAATCAAAGAGACGATAGCCTAACCGGTCCTATCCTGAGCTAGCCGAACGTAGACAAACTAAGTCCAAAGATACGAGTCCACTATTACTGGCCTACCCATCGCCATGCAGAACATATTACAGGAGACGAGAGCTCCGTAATTCATGGAATCGCGGGGTATGGCAGAAAAGTTGTAGATGCACATACCTGACCGAAGCAAACATAACCTAGCCAAACGTGACCTATCACAAACTAACGTACCGCTACAACAGTTTCTGGCATACCCGGAGAAAATCAGAGCATACAAAATCACAGTAGAGCACAGGAATCCAACCACTTGCAGTGTATAGCTCAAAATTCAAAGCTAACCTATCCTAACAAAACCAGACACAACAGAACCAACGTAACATCACACAACCTCACGTGAAGCGACCACTGTTGCTGACCTCCCCCAGAGCCAAGCAGAGTATACAAGTGTGCAGTAGAGCTCATAAATCCAACGAATAGCAGTGCATAGCGCAAAAATCAAAGCTACCCTAGCCTAACGTAGCGGAACGTATCATAGGCAAGCGTAACGTAACCAAAACTAACGTGCATAGACCACTATAACTGACCTGCCCAGAGCAAAGCAGAACATATTAGTGCGCAGTAGGATGCAGAAATACACGTACAGCAGTGCATAGCACGAAAGTCCAAGCCATCGCTTCCCAACCTAACCCATCTTGACATAACCATACATACCATAACTAAAAGTTGCGTGCAGCGGCCACTATTGCTGCGCTTCACAGATACGAGAAGAGTACAGTAGAGAACAGTAAAGCGCAGAATTCCACCTAATAACATAAAATAACACGAAAGTCGGAGCAACCTTAACCTAACGCAACGTAACCTATCCCAACCAAACGTATTGTAACACAGCCTAATGTGCTGTGACCACTATTGCTAGCCTGCCAAGAGTCGTGCCGAGTATAGCAGATCAATGTAGAGCGCAGAAGTCCAAAGCAGAGCAGTGTATAGCACAAAAGTGTAAGCTATCCTACTCTAACATAACCAAACGTAACATAACCAAATGCAACATATCTCAGCATAACGTGCCGAGAGCACTACTGTTGGCCCGCCCACAGCCAAGCAGGACATACTAGAGCACAGTAGGGTGCGCAAGTCCACCTTATTGCGGTGTGTAGCATAAGAGTCAAAGCTACCCTATCCTAAGCTAACCAATCGTAACATAACCCAACGTAATATAGCAAAACCTATTGTACAACGACCACTATTGCTGGCCTCCCCAGAGTGGAGCAGAGCATAGTAGAGCAATGAAGAGCACAGAAGTCCACCGAATAGCAGTGTACAGCGCAAGAGTCAAAGACATCCTCTCCTAGCATACCCAAACATAACAGAACCAAACGTATCATACGAACGCTGTACGTAGTGCGCAGAAATCGACCGAATAGCAGTGTATAGTGCAAAAGTCGAAGTTATCCTATACTAACCTAACCAAACGTAACGTAACCAAACGCAACCCAACAATTCCTAACGTGCCGAGACCACCATTGCTGCCGTCCTCAGAGCCAAGCAATACATATTACAGGAGGGTAGAGCGCAGAAGTCCATGGAACCGCAGTTCATAGCACATAAGCCGAAGCCACCCTATCTAAACATAACCAAACGTAACAAAGCCGAAAGTAGCCTAACAAAAGGTACCGTGCCGATACCGCTATTGCTTGCATCCCCAGAGCCGAGCAGGAAATGCTTGAGCACAGTGCAGTGCAGTAATCCACCACATTGCAGTTCTGGGCACAAATGTCAAAGATATCCTAACCCAACCTGACTTTATCTAACCAAACCAAACGAAGCTTATCTCAAAACAACGTACCGCGACCACAATTTTTGTCCTTCCCTTGACAAGCAAGTCATATTAGAGCAACTTAGAGCGCAGAAATCCACCGAATAGCAGTGCATGGCACAAAAGTCGAAGTCTCCATGTCCTAACCTAACCGAGCGTGTCATAGCCAAATGTAACATAACTCAGTCCAAAGTGCCTAGACCACTACAGAATAAGCTAGAGCGGTGTAGAGCGCAGAATTCCACCGAATAGCAGTGTAGGCACAAAAGTCGAAGTTACCCTATCCCAACGTAGCCAACCGTATCAAAACCGAACGTAACCTAAATCCACCTACCTCGCCCCACGAAAGTATTGTTGACCTCCACAAAGCGAAGCAGAATAGACGAAAGCACCGTATAGCACAGAAATCCGCGGCGATGCAATGTAAGGCACAAAAGTCGAAGATATCCTAACCCAACCAGGCATAACCTAACCCAAACAAACGTAGCCAAACTCAAACTAACGTGCCGAGAACACTATTGCAGTCTTTCCCATAGCCAAGCTGAACGCATGTGGTCGCAGTTGAGCGCAGAACACCACCGAATAACAGTCTATACCAAGAAAGTCGAAGCTGTACTACCCTGACCCAAGCAAACGTAACCGAACCGAACGCATCATAGCTGAACATATCGTGCCGAGACCATTATTATTGTCATCCCCAGAGTAGAAGAGGGTATAATAGAGCAATGTAGAGCCTAGAAATCCAGCGAAGAGCAATGTGAAGCACAGCACTTGAAGCTACCACATCTTAACCTATCTAAACGTAATAAAGCCAAACGAAACCAAACTCATCCTAACGTGCCGAAACAACTATTACTGGAATCCCTTGAGCCATTCAGAATACACTAGGGCTCAGTAGAGCACAAATGCCACCAAATAGCAGCGAACAGCACAAATGTCGAAGATACACTAAGCTTACTTCTCATAACCTGACTTAACCAAACGTAGAAAGACTAAACCTAACGGGCCAAGACCACTGTGGCAGATCACATTAAATGAGGGTAGAGCGCAGAAGCCCAAGGAATGTCAATGTATAGCAGAAAAGTCAAAGATATCCTAACCTAACCCAGAAGAAGGTAAGACAACCAAACTTAACCAAACCCAACCTAGCGTTGCGAGACCACTATTTCTGGTATCACGGAGCCAAGCAGAGCGTACTAAGGCACAGTGGAGCGCAGAAGTCCACCGCATTACCGTGTACAGTGCGGAAGTCCTAGACATTCTGTCCTAACCAAAACAAACATGACACAAACAAACGTAACCTAACTGAACCTTGCGTGCCACGACCACCATTTCTGGCCTCCCAGGAACCGAGCAGAACATATTAGAGGATGGTAGGGCGTAGAAATCCATAGGATTGCATAGTATAGCATATAAGTCAAATCACTCCAAACCTAACCCACATCAACATAACCCAATCAATCGTATCCTAACCGAACCTAAAATGACGAGACCTGTATTGCTGCCCTCCCCAGTGGCAAGAACAACATATTAGATGAGAGTAGAACGCAGAAATTTATATAACCGCAGTGTATTGCACAAAAGTCAAAGCTACACCATCCTAACCTGACCAATCGTGGTATAACCAAACGTAACATAACCCAACCTAACGTGCGACGAACACAACTGCTGGCCTCCTCAGAGTCAAGCAGGACATAGTAGAGGAGAGCAGCGCTCAGGAATCCATAGAATAGCAGTATGCAGCAGAACATTCAAAGCTGTCCGACCCCTACACAGACAAACGTAGCCTAACTCAACGTAACGTGCCGCGGTCACAATTTCTGGCCACCTCAGATCCGATCAGAGTATAGTAGAGCAATGTAGAGCGTAGAAATCCACCGAAGAGCAGTTTATAGCGAAAAAGTCAAAATCCTCCTAGCCTAATCCAACCAAGCGTAAAATAGCCAAACGTAACATAACTCAAACTAAAGTGCGTAGACCACTATTCCTGACCTACACAGAGCCAACCAGAATAGACCAGATCACCTTAGAGCGTAGAAATGGCGCCTCATTGCAGTGTAAAGCACAAAAGTCAAAGATATCCTAACCTAGCCTGACCTAATCTAACCTAACCAAACGTAGCCTAACTCAACTTATTGAGCCAACACCAATATTGCTGTCTTTCCCAGAGCCAAGCTGAACATATTAGAGGAGAGTAGAGCGCAAAAGCCCATATAATGGCAGTGTGTAACAGAAAAATCGAAGCTATCGTAACCTTAACCAAACGCATCTTAACCCATACTAACGTGCCGAGACCAAAATTTCTGGCCTACGCTGAGCCAAGCAGAATATACTAGAGCACAGTAGATCACAGAAATCCGCGGCGTTGCAGTGTCAAGCAGAAAAGTAGAAAATATCCTAACCTAACGCGCCCTACCCTAACCAAACCAAAAGTAACAGATCCAAATCTAACGTGCCTAGCCACCTATTGCTGGACTCCCCACAGCCAAGCAGGGCATATCTGGGGAGTGCCGAGAGCAGCGGTCCATAGAATGGCAGTGTGTATCACGAAAGTCAATGATGTCCTAGCCGTAACCAAGAAAACTTAACGTAACACAGCCTAACGCTCCGCGGCCACAATTCCTGAAATTCACAGAGCAAAGCATGGAATATTACGTCACAGCAGTGCGCAGAAGTCCACCGAATAGCATTGTATAACGCAAAAGTCGAAGCTATCGCATCCACACCTATCCAAACGTAACATAGGCAGACGTAGAGTGACACAAACTTACGTGCCAGAAACGCTACTGCTGGGCTCACGCGAGCTAAGGAGAGTATAGCAGTGCAATGGAGAACGCTGAAATATACCGAACAGCAGTGAAAATCACTAGAACAAAGTCTATCCTAACCAAACTTAACCAATCCTAACCGAAACAAACGTAACATAACTCGACCTAAACTGCCGGGAGCAATATTCCAGGCGTCCACGGAGACAAGGAGAGTGTGAGAGCGCACAGAAGAGCGCAGAAGTCCATAGAATCGCAGTGCATAGCACAATAGCCGAAATAACCCTATCCTAACATAGCCAAACGGAACAAAACCGAACGTTGCTTAACTCAACCTGACGCGTCGAGGCCACAGTTGCTTGCATCCCCAGAGCCTGGCAGAATATACTAGATCTGCGTAGAGCGCAGAAATCCTACGAATAGCGGTGTATAGCGTAAAAGTCGACGCTATGCTATCCTAACCATACCAAGCGTGACGCAACCAAGCGTGACGCAACCAAGCGTGACGCAACCAAGTTGTTATGTACCTCTACCTAACGTGTCGAGGTCACTGCTGCAGGCCTCCCAGGGTCGAGCATGGTATAGTAGAGCAATGCAGAGCGTAGAAATCTTCCGAATAGTAGTCTACGGCGTAAGCGTCAATTCTGTCCTATAATTGCATATCCGATCGTAATATAAACAAACGTAACCTAACTTAACTTATCGTGCCGAGACCGCTGTTGCTGGTCTCCCTAGCGACAAGCAGAATATATTGGAGCACACTGGAGCGCAGAAAGCCAACAAATAGCGGTGTATAGCACAGATGGCAGAGAAATGAGGACATAAACTGGCTTAGCCTAACCAAACCAAGCGCAATCTAACAAGAATTAACTTGCAGAGCCCACTACTGCCGGACTCCCCATCGCCAAGCAGAACATGTTAGAGGAGTCCATAGCGCAGAAGTCCATAGAATGGCAATGAAAAGCGGAAAATTCAAAGATATCCGAACCTTTCCCAGAAAAGCCTAACCCAACCGAACGTAACCTGACACATCATAGCTAGCCGAGACCACTGTTGCTGGCATTACCAGAGCCAAGCTGAAGATATTACAGGAATGTAGGGCGCAGGAACCCTCCCTGTAACAGACTATAGCACTAAAGTCGAAGCCATCCCCTCCTACTCTAACCAACCGTAACTTAATCAAACATAACCCAAATAAGCCTAACGTGCCGCGACCACTACTATTGCTGGCATCCACGGAGTCAAGCGCAGCACATTGGTGTGAGTAGCACGCTGAAATCCATATAATCGCAGTGTATACCAGAAAAGCCATAGGTGTCCAAGCCTAACCCAAACCAACAGGAAAAAAACCAATATAGCCGGAATAAACCTAACGTGCTGAGACCGCCATTGTTGCCTTCCCAAATGCCAAGCAGGATATACTAGAGCGCAGTAGAGCGCAGAAATCCAGGAAATAGCAGCGTACAGCACAAAAGTTAAAGCTGTCCTAACCAAACATTGCCTGACACAGTCTAGCCGAACGTTACCTGGCTCACCATAACATGCAGTGATCACTATGGCTGGCATTGCCAGAGCCAAGATGAAAACCTCAGAACACTCTAGGGCGCAGAAATCCGCCTAATAGCAGACTATAGCATTAAAGTCTTCGCTATCCTCTCCTAACATAACCAACCGCAATATAACCAAACGTAATATAACTTAACCTAACGTGCCGAGACCGCTACTGCTACCCTCTCCAGAGCCAAGGGAGACATACTTCATCACAGCAGAGCGCAGAAATCCTCCCAATAGTACTGTACAGCACACAAGATAAAGCTACCCTGTCCAAACTTGGCTTGGCCCAACCTAACGGAACGCAACCTGCCTCGCCATAACGCGCCGTGACCACTATTGCTGGCCCTCCAGAGTCAAGCTGAAGGCATTAGAGCTCTCGGTGGCGGAGGAATCCACCCAAGAGCAGACCCTAGCACTAAAGTCAAAGCTACTCTCTCGTAACATAACCATTCGTAACATAACCAAGCGTAACGCAACCCAACCTGGGGTGCCACTACCACCATTGCTGGCCTCACGAGAAGCAAGCAGGTCACGGCAGAGCAATGTGCGACGTTGAAATCCACTGAATAACTTTGTATAACACAATGGCCAAAGCTATGCCAACGAAACATATCCATTCTTAGCCTGACCAGACGTAAGATAAAACAACCCAACCGGACGCAGCCACAGTTTCTGGCTTCTCCAGTCCTAAGCAGATTGTGGTAGCGCGCAGTAGAGCGCAGGAGCCTATAGAATAGCAGTGTGTATCACAAAAGTCGAAGCAACCCTAACCTAACGCTGCGGAACCTAGCCTAACCTAACGTATTCCATCTCAAGCTAAAGTGCAGCGGCAAAATTGCTGGCCTCCCGAGAGGCGAGCAGAATGTGTTGGAGCAATGTAGAGCGCAGGAATGAAACGATGTGCAGTGTATAGCACAAGCGTCAAAGCTATCCTGTCCCAACCTAGCCAAACGTAACCTAACCAAGCGGAGCCTGACTCAACCTAACGTGCCGAGGCCACCATTGCCGTCCTCCACAGAACCAAGCAGAGCTTATTATAGCACAGTGGAGCGCAGAAATCCACAGAATATCAGTGTACAGCACAAAAGCCAATGCTATCCTATCCCAACCTAACCAAGCGTAACCTAACCGCACGTAACATAACTCAATAGCACGGTATACAAGAACGCAGTAGAGCGAAGAAATCTACCGAATGCTGTGTATAGCATAAAAGTTAAAGCTATCCTCCCATAACGTAACCTCACATAACATGACCAAACGTAACCGAACTAACCCTTTCGTGCCACAACCACTACTGCCGGCCGCCGCACAGTCGAGCAGAGTATAGTAGAGCAATGTAGAGCGCCGATATCCACCGAACAGCAGTGTACAGCGCAAAAGTCGAAGTTATCCTACTCTAACCAATCCAATCGTGACATTGACAAACGGAATGAGTTTCAGCATATCTTGCCGACAGCACTACAGCTGGTCACCCCGTAGCAAAGCTGAATATGCTGGAGCCCATTAGAGCGTAGAACTCCTCCGAATAGCAGTGTATAGCACAAGCGTCAAAGCTATCCTGTCCCAACCTAGCCAAACGTAACTTAACCAAGCGAAGCCTGACTCAACCTAACGTGCCGAGGCCACCATTGCTGTCCTCCACAGAGCCAAGCAGAGCTTATTATGGCACAGTGGAGCGCAGAAATCCACAGAATGTCAGTGTACAGCACAAAAGCCAAAGCTATCCTATCCCAACCTAACCAAGCGTAACCTAAACGCACGTAACATAACCCAACCAAACGAGCCACGACCGCTATTCCTGGCCTCACCGGAGACATGCAGATGCTAGTAGTGCAATGCAGTACGCAGATATCGACCGAATAGCAGTGTTTAGCGCAAAAGTGAAAGCTATCCTAAACAGACCTCACCTAACCTAGCCAGGTCAAACGTAACATAGCCCAAGATAACGTGCGGATTCCTCTATTGCTGGCCTCCCCAGAGCCATGCAGCACATATGAGATCGCAGTAGGGCGCAGAAATAATCCGTATAGCATTGTATAGCATAAAAGTCGAAGCTATACCACCAAACCTTATCAAACCCAACGTGAACAAGCATAGCGTGACCGATCCTAACGTGCCGAGACTACTATTACTGCCATCCACAGAGCCAGGCGGAATATACTGGAACACAGTAAAGCGCAGCTATACACCGCATTGCAGAGTATATCCCCAAAGTCGTAGATATACGAACCTAACCTGTTCTAACCTAAGACAACCGAACGTAGCCCAACTAAACAAGAGGTGTCCAGACTACTATTGCTTGCATCTACAGGGCCAAGCAGACCATATTAGAGAAACGTATAGCGCAGAAATCCTCCGAATAGCAGTGTATAGCGCAAAAGTCAGAGCTACCCTGTCCTAACTTAGCCAAGCCTAACATAAACGTACGTAATCAATCTAAAACTAACGTGGATGGATCACTATTACTGGCCTGCCCAGAGCCAACTAAAGCATACTAGAACAGAGCAGAGCGCAGAAGTACAACGAAAAACACTGTAGACCGCTTAAGTCATTGCTACCCATGTCTAACACAGACTAACATAACCTAACCAAACGTTACCTAACTCAACCTAACTTGTCGAGATCACTATTACTCTCGTCCCCATAAACGAGCAGGGCGTAGTAGAGCAATGTAGAGCGCAGAAATCCACCGAATGTCAGTGTATATCGCAAAAGTCAATGCTAACCTCTCCTGACCTGTCCAAACGTTGCTTAACTGATCATATTGCGCCACGGCCGCTGTTGCTGTCTTCCCCAGAGTCGGGCGGATTATAGTAGACCGCAGCATAGCGCAGAAATCTGCCGAATAGTAGTGTGTTCCGTGAATGTCAAAGCTACCCATGCCGAACCCAATCCTGCGTAACGCAGCCAAACGCAGCGTAACTCAGGCGAACGAGCCGAGACCACCACTGCTGGCCTCTCCATAGTGGAGCAGAACATAGTAGAGCAATGTAGAGAGCAGAAATTCATCGAATAGCAGTGTATAACACAAATGTCAAGACTAACCTATCCTAACCATACCAAACGTAACATAACCTGACGATGCCTAACACAACATAACGTGCCGAGCCTAGCATTGTTGGCATCCACAGAGAAAAGCAGGGCATATTAGAGTCCCGCAAAGCGCGGCACGCTCCAAATATCAGTGTGCAGCCAAAAAGTGATGCCATCCTTCCCAAATCTAACAAATCGGTACATAGCCAAACGTAACATTACATAAAATAACGTGCCGCGACCACTTTTGCTGGCATCCCCAGAGACAAGCAGAATATGATAGGGCATAGTAGAGCACACAGGTCCATGGAATGGCAGTGTATAGCGCGAAAGTCAAAGATATCCCAACCTAATCTACACAAACCTAACCTAACCAAACGTAACCTAACACAACATGGCGCGCCGCAGCCACCATTTCCGGAATTCCCAGAGTGAACCTGGGAATATCAGATCACAGCGAAGCGCAAGAATCCACCGAATAGCAGCGTACAGCTGAAGGGTCATAGCTTACCTAGCCTAACACGACGAAATGTATAAAGGCCAAACGTAACCAAACTCAAGCTAACGGGCCTAGAACACAGTTGCTAACCACCCCAGAGCGAAGCAGAATGTACTGGAGCACAGGAGGGCGCAGGTATCCGCCGCACTGAAGTGAAAAGCACAAAAGACCAAGAGATCATATCCTAACGTGACATATCCTAACCTAGTCAAACGAAACGTAACACAACATAAAGTGCCGAGACCGCTATCACTGGTCTCCCCAGAGCCGAGCAGGACGTAGTAGAGCAATGAAGAGCGCAGAAATCCGCCGATGAGCAGTGTATAGCACAAAAGTCTAACCTACCCTATCCTAACTTAACCAAATGTAACATACCCCAACCGAACGTGCCTCGACCACTACTGCTGGCCACCACAGGGACATTAACCAAATGTAACATACCCCAACCGAACGTGCCTCGACCACTACAGCTGGCCACCACAGGGACAAGCAGAGGCTTGTAGAGCCATTCATAGCACAGATATCGACCGATTAGCAATGCATAGCACAAAAGGCAAAGCTATCCTCTCCTGACCTGACCAAATGTATCATATCCATATGCAACGTACCACAGCCTAACGTGCCGGGACCACTGCAGCCGACCTCTACATATCCAGGCTGAGTATACTAGAGCTCAATGGAGCGCAGGATTCCACCCAAAATCCGTGTGTAGCACAAATGTCAATGGCATCCTTACCAACCTTAACATAACATAACCCAGCCTAACGTAACCTAACAAAGCATATCGTGCCACGACAGGCATTGCTGGCTTCCCCAGAATTGAGTAGAGTAGAGTAGAGCAACGACGATCGCATTATCCCTGGGAATAGCTGTGTGTAGCACAAAAGTCAGAGACACCTTGTCCAAACCTGATCAAGCGTAGCGTAACAAAACGCATCCTAACTCGTTCTATCGAGCCTAGACCACCGCCACTGCCCTCCTCAGAGCCGAGCAGAACGTATTACAGGAGAGTGAAGCGCAGAAATCCATATAATCGCATTGCATAGCATAATAGACGAAGCCGCCCCGTGATAACGAAGCCAAACATAACATAACCGTCCGCAGCCTAGCCCTACCTAACATGCCGAGATCATTATTGCTTGCCTCTGCAGAGGCAAGCAGAATATACTAGAGCGAAATGGAGCTCACTAATCAACGGCATTACAGTTTATAGCACGAAAGTCAAATATGTCCTAACCTAACTTCACCAAGCGTAACATAACCAAACGCAACCAAAGCAAACCTCACGTACCTAGATCTCTACGGCTGGCCTCCCAATCGCCAAGTAGAACATATTATAGGAAGGTGGACCGCAGAGGTCAAATGACGGCAGAGTATGGCAGAAAGATCAAAGCTATTCGAATCTACCCCATACTGTCGTAACCTTACCAAAAGTCACCTAACTGAACGAAACGCTAGACGACCGCCATTGCTAGCCTCCCCAGAGGCAAGCAAATGCTCGTAAAGCAACGCAGAGCACAGATATCGACCGAATAGCAGCGTAAAGAACAAAAGTCAACGTTACGTATACCAAACCTAACCTAACATAGCCAAACCAAACGTAAACTGACTCAACCTAACTTGCAGAGACCGATATTTATGCCCTTCCCAGAGCGAAGCAGGACACACTAGAGCACAGTAGAGCGCAGAAAGGAACCGTATAGAAGAGTATAGCACGAAAGACAAAGCTACACTATCCTAACCAGACAAGACGTAAAATCACCAAACGTAACGTAACTCAGCCTAATGTGTCGAGTCCACTATTTCTGCCCCCACCAGAGACAAGTGGAACATATTAGAGGCGAGTGGTGCGCACAGATCAATAGGATTGCAGTGCATGGTACAATAGTCGAAGCTACCCTATCCTATCATAACCATACTTAACATAACCGAACCTAGCTTATGTCGACCTAAAGTGGCGATGCCACTATTCCTCGGCTCTTCAGAGCCAAGCAGAATGTACCGGAGCAAAGTGGATTGCAGTGTTCCACCGCCTAGCTGTGTACAGCACAAAGGTGGAAGGTACCCTGACATAACCTGCTCTAACCTAACCCAACCGAGCACAGATTTACTCAACATAAGGTGCCGAGACTACTATTGCTGGCCTCCCCAGAGCCAAGCAGAGCATATTGGAGCAATGTAAATCGCAGAAGTCCATGGAATGGCAGTGTACAGCACTGAAGTCAAAGCTAACCTATTCTAACCTAACCGAACGTAACATAACCATACGTAAGATATCTCAATATAACGTGTCGAGACCACTGTCGCTGGCCTCCCCAAATTTGAGCAGATTATGGCAGGGAACAGTAGAACTGGAAATCAACCGAATGGCAGTGTATACCACGAAAGACGAAGCTACGCAGACCTAACCTAGACTAACATATCCCAACCAAACGTAGCCTATCACAACCTGACGTGCTGATACCACTACTGCTGGCCGACACGGAGACAATCAGAGAATGTGCGAGCATAGTAGATCGCAGAAACACACGAACAGCTGTGCATAGCACAAAAGTGGAAGCTATCCTGGCAAAAATTCGCCCGAAACTAACCTAATCGAACGTAACCTATATCATTACAACGTGCAGGGGCCACTATTGCTGGACTTCTCAGTGACAACTTGTGCACACTAGAGCGCTGCAGTGCACAGAGACCCACCGAATAGCAGTGTGTAGCACAATAGGCAAAGCTACCACCTCCTATCCTAAGCAGAGGATATCCTAGCCTAGAATATCAGCGTATCCCACGAAAGACAAATCCATCGAAACCAGACCCAAACAAGCACACCGAAGCCAAACGTAGCCTAACCGAACCTCTCCTACAGAGGCCACAATTGCTGGCCTGCATTGAGTCTAGCAGTACATAGTAGAGAGATGTGGAACTCAGAAACCCAACGAAAAGCAGAGAACAGCCCAAAAGCATAAGCTATCCTCTCCTAAACTAGTCAAACGTTACATAATCGAACGCAACCCAACACACCATAACGTGCTGAGACCACAGTTGTCGGCCTACATGAAGCCAAGCAGGACACATTAGAGCACAGTATGCCGCAGAAATCGACAGTGCAGCTGCGTGTCGCGCGAGAGTCAGTGCCATCCTGTCCTAACCTGGCAAAGCGTAACATCACCAAACGTAGCCTAGCAGAGCCTAACGTCACAGGACCACTATTGCTGACCTCACCAGAGCCAAGCAGAACACGTTAGAAGGGAGTAGAGCGCAGAAGTCCATAGAATCGCTGTGCACAGTACAATTGTCGAAGCTACACTAACCTAACATTGCCAAACGTAACATAACCGAACGTAGCTTAACTAAACTTAATGTGCCGAGAACACCATTGCTTGCCTCCCCAGAGTCAAGCAGAATACATTAGAGCACAGTAGAGCGCAGTAATCCACCGCATTGCAGTGTTTAGCACAAAAGTCAAAGATATCCTATCCTAACCAGTACGGACCTAGCCAAGACAAGCGTAACTTAACTAAACGTCACGTGCCGAGAATGAAACTGCTGGCCTCCACAGAGACACGCGGGGCATATTGGAGACATGAAGGGCACCGAAATCTACCAAATAGCGGTTTATATCATAAAAACCAGCGCTACCACATCCTAATCTAACCAAACGTAACATAACAAAACGACATCCGTCTCAAACTAAAGTGCCGTGACCACGGTTGCTGGCCTCTCCAGAGCCAAGCAGAACATACTAGAGCATAGTAGAGCGCAGAAGTTCACCGCACAACAGTCTATACCACGAAAGTAAAAGCAATCCAAGCTTAACCCAAAGTAGCGTAACCAAACCAAACGTAGCATAACTCAACCTGACGTGCCGATACCACAATCGCTGGCCTGCCCAAAGCCAAGCAAAGAATATTAGAGGAGAGCGGACAGCAGAAATCAATAGAATGGCAGTGAATAGCATTAAGGTAATGGCACTCCATACCAATCCCATGTTGACATAACCTAACAGAACGTAACGCAACTAAACCTAGCGTGACGCGGCCAGGCTTCCTGGCCTCTGTAGAGCAAAGCAGGGCACATTAGACCACAACAGATGGCTGGGAATCACCGAACAACTGTGCACAGCACGAATGTCATATTTACTCTTACCAAACCCAACGTAACCTTAGATAAACGAACGTAACCTAACAAAACAAAAAGTCGAAGCTACCCGTGCCTAACCATAGCTGACATAACCTTACCTAACGTAGCCTAACCTGATAATGCGAGACGCGACTACTATCTCTGGACGCCCCAGGGCCAAGCAGAATACAGTGGAGCATAGTGGCGTGCAATGTCCACAGATTAACAGTGTATACCAGAATAGTCATAGCTATCGTGACCTAACACAAACAAACGTAACCTAACCAAACGTAGCCTAGTTCATCCTAACGTGACGTGGCAACAATCACTGGACACCCCAGAGTCGAGTAGAGCGTGGTGGAGCAACGCAGAGTGTAGAAATCCACCGATGAGCAGTGTGTAGCACAAAAGTCAGGAATAACCTGACCAAACCTAACCTAACCTAACCTAATCAACCGCAACGGAATTCAGCGTAACGTGCCGTGACCACTGTTGCTGGCGTTCTTAGAGACTAGCGGATAATGATAGAGCACCTTAGGGCACAGGAGTCAATATGATAGCGGTGTTGTGCTCAAGAGTCGAAGCTACACTAGCCGCACGCAAAATAATCTAACTCGACCACACGTAATATGACCCAACCTAACGAGACATGACGACTATTACTGGGCACCCCACGTTCGAGCACGAACGTCAAGGATATCCTGTACTAACGTAACCAAGCGTAAAGGAACCAAACGTTAACTATCTCAACCTGTCGTGCAAAGACCACTATTACTGGATTCCCGAAAGCGGTACGGATCATAATAGCGCACAGTAGAGAGTGGAGGTCCGCAGGATAGGAGTGTATACCACGGAAGTCGAATCTATACAAACCTACGCTGACTAACATAATGTAACCGAACGTTACCTCACTCAACCTGACGGGACGAGACCACTATTACCGACCTCCCCAGAGTCGAGCAGAGTATAGTATAGCTACGTAGAGGCTAGAAATCCACCGAATAGCAGTGTATTGTACAAAGGTCAAAGCAATCCTGACCAAACATAACCAAACGTAACCAAACCGGACGTGCCACGTCCACTATTTCTGTGCTCCCAGAGGCTAGTAGATGCTAGTACAGCAATGCAGAGCGCAGAAATTGGCCGAAGAACAGTATATAGAACGAAGGTCATGGCCACGCTATCCAAACTTAACCCAAACCAACTTAACCCAGCGTAACATAAGTAAACCTAACGTGCCGGAACAAAAGTTACTGGCCTTCCCAGTACCAAACAGAACGTGCTAGAGGACAGCTGATCGTAGGAATCCACTGTACACCAGTGTACAGCACAAAAGTCACAGCTATTCTGTCCCAACAATGCCAGACGTAACACAACCAAAGGCAAAGTTGCTGTGCACAACGTGTCGTGACCACTACTGCTGTCCTCCCCGTAGCCAAGCAGAGAATACTAGATCGCAGTAGAGCGCAGAAATGCAATGCATAGCTGTGTACACCACAAAGGTCAAAGCCATCCTGACCAAACCAGTCCTAACGGAACCTAACCAAAGGCAGAATAACTAAACATAACGTGCCGAGACCATCATTGCTGGCTTCTACAGTGACAAGCAGAATATGAAAGAGGGCAGTAGAGCACTCTAGCCCATGGAATTGCAGTGTGCAGCACAAAAGTCATAGCTATCCCATCCCAACTCAACGTAACGTGACCTAACCAAACGCAGCACAACTCAACCTAACGTGCCGAGACCACTATTGCTGCCTTCCTCGGAGCCGAGCAGGGCTTATAAGGGCACAGTAGAGCGCAGAAATCCACCGAATAGCGGTGAGAGGAACAAAAGGTAAGAGACATCCTCCCCTAACCAAACCGAACCTATTCCGAACGAACGTAGAGCAACCAAAACTTTCGTGCCACGGACACCATTGCTAGCCTCCCCTGGCTGGAGCGGAGTAAAGTAGAGCAACGTTAATCGCAGAATTCCACCGAATAGCGATGTACAACACAATAGTCAAAGCTATTCTATCCTAACCTGTCCAAACAGAATATAGTCGAACGTACCCTAACTGAACCTAACGTGCCGAGACCACTATTGCTGGAATGCCCAGCGCCAAGCGGAATATACTGGATCACAGTAGAGCGCAGATAGCCACCAAATAGCAGCGTATAGCACAAAAGTCAAATATATCCTAATCAAACTCGACCTAACCTGACCAAGCCAAACGGTGACTAACTAAGCTTAACGAGGCGAGACCACAATTTCTAGCCTCTCCAGTGTCAACCAGAACGTACTAGAGCATAGTAGAGGGCAGAAATCCAACGAATATCAGTGTACAGCACAAAAGTCAAAGCAATTATAGCCAAACATAACCCAGCCTGTCGAACACAAACGTAACTTAACCCAACCAATAGTGTCAAGACCACTATTTCTGACCACCACACAGCCGAGCGGAGCACAGTAGGTAACAGCAGAGCGCAGAAATCCAGTGAACAGCATTCTATTCCTAGAAAGTCGAAGATATCCTGACCTAACCCAAGCAAGCATAACCTAAGCAAACGTAACCAAACTCAAACCAACGTAGTGAGACCAGAATTCATAGTAGAGCACAGTAGAGTGCAGAAATCCGCCGAATGGCTGTGTATAGCACAAAAGTCAATGCTACCCTCCCTTAACCTAACTAACCGTAACATACACAATCGTAACATAACACAACCTACCATGCTTCGACCACAGTTGCTGGCCTCCCCACAGTTGAGCAGGGCATAGTAGAGCAGAGTTCAGCGGAGAAATCCTCCGAATAGCAGTTTGTGGCACAAAAGTCAAGGCTATTCTAACCTTACCTATCCAAACTTAACACAAACACACGTATCCTGCTCTATCCTAACGTGCCGCGACCACTATTTCTGGCCTCCGTCGAGTAGAGTTGAGTATAGTAGAGCACAGTAGGGCGCAGAAATCCATCGTATAGCAGTTCACAGCACAGATGTGGAAGCTGTCTTAACAAAACCAGACCTAAGCGTACCTAACCGAAAGTTGCATAACTAGACCTAACCCGCCGCGATCAGTATTCTTGGCATCCACAGTACCAAGCAGGGCATAGTGGATCACAGTAGAGCGCAGAAGACCACGGAAAGGCAGTGGATAGCAC
Source organism: Eufriesea mexicana (assembly GCF_001483705.2). Classification (NCBI taxonomy): domain Eukaryota; kingdom Metazoa; phylum Arthropoda; class Insecta; order Hymenoptera; family Apidae; genus Eufriesea; species Eufriesea mexicana. The sequence goes on from NW_016917663.1 coordinate 48,580, forward strand.
GAAAGTCAAAGATATAATGACCAAGCCTAGCCTAACCTGACCAAATCAAGCGTATGAATGCTCTGACCAATGAGTCGAGACCACTACTGCTGACTTCCCCAGAGAGAAGCAGAATATACTACAGCACAGTAGAGCACACAGGTCCATAGAATAACATTGCTCAGCACATAAGTCACAGCCATCGTAACCTAACCCAACGAAACGTAACATAACAAAACGTAATCTAACTCAACCTATCATCCAGCGACCAGTATTGCTGGCCACCACAGACTCAAGCCGTGCACAATAGAGAACAGTAAAACGCACAAATCCATAGAATCGCAGTGTGCAGCAGAGAAGTCGAAGCTGACCAAACCCAACCGATGCAGAAATAACCCAACCAAACCAATTCCATCCCAATCTAACGTGCCGCGACCACTATTACTACTCTCCAAAGAGCCATGCAGAACATGCTTGAGCACAGCAGAGCGCAGAAGCCACCGAAGTGCAGTGTATAGCATAAAAGACAATGCTTACCTATCTCGACTTTTCCAAACGTAATATAGCCAAACGAAACATAGCTTAACGTGACGTGCCTAGACCACTGCTGCTGACCTCCCCATCGCCAAGCATGGCATATTAGAGGTGAGTGTTGTGCACAGACACATAGGACGGCAATGTGTAGCACGAAGGTCAAAGATATCCCACCTAACCCAAACAAACGTTACATATCCGAACGTATGGTAAACAAACCTAACGCGCCGCGGCCATTATTTCTGGAATTCCCAGAGCAAAGCAGGGAACATTAGATCACAGCAAAACGAAGAAATCCACCTGGTAGCAGTGTATAGCACATAGGTCGGGGACACCCTTGCCAAACGCGGCCAAACGTGACCATGCCATTCTCAGCTTAGTTAAGCAAAGCGTGCCGTGCTCAATATTGCTGGCCTCCCCAGAGACGAGCAGATGCTAGTAGAGCTACGCACAGCGCAAATATCGACTGAATAACAGTGTATAGCACAATGGACAAAGCAATCCTAACAAAACCCAATACAACCTAACCTAACCGAACGTATACAAACTCAACCTAACGTGCACCCGACCATTATTGACGGCATCCACAGTGTCAAGCAGAGCATAATAGAGAAGGGTATAGAGCAGAAATCCATAGAACTGCAAGGTATATCAGAGAAGTCGAAGTCGTCCAAACCTAACCAAAGCTAACTGAACCCAGCCAAACGTTCCCTATCTGAGCCTAACCGTCAGAGACAACTATTGCTGGCCATCCCGCCGCCAAGCAGGGCACATTAGAGGAGCATTGAGCGCAGTGGTCCATAGAATGGCAATGCATAGCAATAATTGTGCACAGCAAATTGGTCAAAGCTACCCTAGCCTAACCTATCCAAACATAACACAAACAAACGTTACATAACTCAACGTACCGTGCCTAGACCACTACCACTGAGTGTGCAGCAAAAAGGTCGGAGATAATATTTTTTCACGTGGGGGAAATCTTCCAAATATAACCGGCCCCCTGGGGGAGGGGGAGGAGTTATATGGGACTTTTAACCACTAAAACAGCAGCGATGGACAGCACTCCACACATCGGAGCTCCCTACTTTTCGCTGCTACGCAACTGCCAGGACGCCCCCGCGACGTAGCCGTAGTTCCCTTCCGGCGCGACGGGAAATCGCATCCGAATCGTCCGTGTCCATGCGCGCGAGACGGGTCGATTACAGGCACATATGCCACTCATACCACCGCACCGCGGCACACGCATATGATGCGGACGCCGCGCGACCACAACGCGGCGCCGCGCGCCCGGTCGACGCGCCCTCGAACAGACGGGCCACCATCAGTATGCCCGCGCTCACCCTCACCTAGGTTGCAACGGGAGAGAGGGACGGCCCCGAGGGACGTAGGTGCAGCGACGCTCGGTAAGGCTGAGGGCCATCGCGTTAATCCATCCGGCTGTGCGCGCGAAGCCAAGAGGCGGCGCGATCGCAGCCTCCTCCGCTCTACGCGCGAGGAGCACCCGCAACTCTCGCGGGCTCTCCACGGCCTCCGTCCGTATCATAACCGCCTCGAAGGTGGAGGCCATCCCACGCTTTGTACCTAAGCACTCCGTCATTTGCGTCACGACGACAGAGAGAGAAAGGTCCTGACCAACCACGCGACAAAGGACCCAGCGCGCGCTAGCCCACGCCGGACGTTCCTCCAGCGCATGCTGCGCCGTGTACCGCCCTACCCCGGAGTGGTGACACCGCGTCTCACGTTCACGCCCGATAAGACACAGGAACTCCCCGAAGCATCCGTGCCCGATTAGCACATGTGCCAGACGGAAAGTGTTCCGGCTGTCGCTACGCGCCCATGCATCCAGCACTGGGAGCACAACCACGACCAGCCGGTGCCGCTGGCTGCTCTGCTTCCTCAGCCGAGCTCGCCAGGCGGTCATCACGGACAGTCGGACCGTTCGCCTCAAAGGAATGGCCCCGTTCTTCAGGAGCACCGTCGCCGCACATTTGGAGGAGTCCGCAGATACGGGCCTCCCCAGCCGCTGGCAGTTCGAGCGGCGGAATACCCGCCAGGTCGATGCCCTGCTCGTGGGAAGTAGTGCGGTAACCGCGCACGACAATGTTCGCCATCCTGGGAGCGATTCGCCGGAGAATCGCCCGAATGCGCGGACCAGCGACCAGGTCGTTCGCCCAGATCGGAGCCCCGTAAATGGCCACCGAGCGAAGGACTCCCATGTAGAGGCGACGCACAGTGCCGTCTGGCCCATCCAGGAACATCTGTTTATACCACGAAAGTAGAGGCTATCCGAACCTAACCAGATCCATCCTAACCTAACCAAACGTATCCTATCTCAAACTATCGCGCCCAGACCACTATTACCGACATCCCCAGATCCTTGCAGTACATGGTAAAGTACTGCAGGCCGCAGAGAGCCACCAAATAGCAGTGTATAACACAAAAGTCAAAGCCATCCTAACCAAACGCATCCTAACCTAACCAGAACAAACGTAACACAGCTCAACCTACCGTGCCACGACCGCAATTGCTGGCCTCCCCAAAGTCGAGCAGCGTATAGTAGAGCAACAAAGAGCGCAGAATTCCACGGAACAGCAGAGTATAGCTCAAAAGACAATGTCATCCTATCCTAACATATCTAAAAGTAACATACGCAGACGCAACGTAACACAACCTGACGTGTCACGAAAGCTATTGCTGGCGTCAATAGAGTTAAGAAGAGTATAACGGAGAAATGTAGAACGCTGAAATCGCCCGAACTGTAGAGTACGCAAAAAAGTAGTAGATACCCTAAACTAACCTTATTTAACCTAGTATAGTCAAACGTACCCTATCCCAACATAACGTGCCTAGCACACAATTGCTTGCATCGCTACCTCCAAGCAGGGCAAACTAGAGGACAGTCGTGCGCAGCGGTCCATAGAAAGGCAGTGTATAGCGCGAAAGTCAACGATATCCTAACTTCACCCAAACAAACTTAACCTAACCGAACGTAACATAACACTACCTAACGCGCAGCGACAACTATTACAATCATTCCCGGATCAAAGCAGGGAATATTAAATCACAGTAGGGCGCAGAAATCCAAGGAATAGAAATGTATAGCACAGAAGTCAAAGCTACCATCTCCTAACGTAACCAAGTGTAACCTAACCGAAAGCAGCATAACAGAACCTAACGTGAGGAGACCACCTTTGCTGGCCTACTCAGAGTCGAAAAGGGCACAATAGAGCACAGTAGAGCGCAAAAAGCAGCTATATAGTGATGTACACCAGAAAAGTGAAAGATATCCCTACCAAACCAGACCCAACACAAACGAACCAAATGTAACATTGCTAAACCTAACTAGCAGAGACCTCTATTGCTAGCATCGGCAGCGCGAAGCAGAAGGTATAAGAGCACAGTAGATCGCAGAAGTCCACCGGATAGCAGTGTATACCACAAAAGACACGGCTATCCCGTCCTAACGTAACCAATCTAACCTAACCAAACATAATCTGACTCAACCTAGATTGCCCCGACCACTATTGCTGGCATCCCAAGGGCCGTGCAGAGCATATTAGAGGAGAGTAGGGCGCAGGAATCCATAGAATCGCAGAGTCTAGCAGCAAAATCTACGGTTTCCGAACCTTACCCGTGCAAATATAAACTAACCATACCTAACATAGCACAACCTAGCATGCCGCGGCCACTATCTCAGGCTTCCCCAGGGCAAAGCAGAGCACACTCGCGCACAATGGAGCGGGGAAATCCTCCGAAAGCAGTGTGCAGCACAGAAGTCAAAGGTACCTTATCCTAATCTAACCAATCGTAATACGACCAAACGTAACAAAACTTAACATAACGTGCCGCGACCGCTACTGCTGGCCTCCATAGAGTCAAGCGGAACACGCTAGTGGAGAGGGGAACGCAGATATCCATATAAACGTAGTGTACACCATAAAAGTCAAAGCTACACAAGCCTAACCCAGACAAACACAGCATAACAAAACATAGCCTGCCTTAGCCTAACGTGCCGAGACCGCTATTGTTGCCCTCCGCAGAGCCAAGCAGGGCATAGTAGAGGGCAGTAGAGCGCAGAAACCCAAAGAATAGCTGTGTACATCGCAAAAGTTAAAGCTACTCTAGCCAAACTCAACCTGACCCAACCTAACCGAACGTAACCTGACCCACCATAACGAGCAGAGACTACTATTGCCGGCCTTGCCAGAGCCAAGCTGAAAATATTAGAGCACTGTAGGTCCCAGAAATACACCAAATAGCAGACTATGGAACTAAAGTCCTGGCTACCCTCTCGTAATATAAAGAATCGTAACATAACCAAACGTAGTCTAGCTTACACTAACGTGTCGCGACCACAACTTCTGGCATCCACAGAGCCAAGGAGGACACAGTATGGCGCAGTAGAGCGCACAAATCGACCGAATAGCAGTGTACAGCACAAAAGACAAAGAGATCCTCACAAAATTTAGCCTGACCCAACCTAACCGAATGTAACCTGACACAATGTAACGAGCAGAGGCTACTATTTCTGGCCTTCCCAGAGCCAAGCTGAAGGCATTAGTGCATTGTAGGTAAGAGAAATCCGCCTAACAGCAGACTATTGCACTGAAGTCTATGCTCCCCCGCCTAACCTAACCAACAGTCTCATAACCGAATGTAGCACCTATCGTGCGGCGACTACTATTGCTGGCCACACCAGAGCCAAGCCGTACACACTAGTTGAGAGTAGAACGCAGAAAACAAGGGAAACCAAGTGTAAATCAGAAATGTCAGTGCACTCCAAACACAACCCAAACCAACGGAATATAACACAACATAGCCTATTTCTGCCCATCGTGCAGAGACCACTATTCCTGGCCTCCCAGGGCCAAGTTGAAAACAGTATAGGGCAATATGCCGCGGAAACCCCGCTAAGAGCAGGCTATTGCACTAAAGTCTTTCCTCTCCCAGCCTAACCAATCGTAGCATAGAAGAACATAAACTATCTCAGCCTAACGTGTCGCGACCACAATTGCTGGCCTCCGCAGAGCCAAGCAGAACACGTTAGTCGAGAGTAGAACGCAGGAATCCATAGAATAGCTGTGCACATCATTAAAGTCAAGGCTGCCTAAGCCTAACACGGACCAAGGGAGCACATCCGAATATTGCCCAGCTCAACCTAATGTGCGGAAGCCGCTATTTGTGCCCTGCCCCCCGCGGAAAAAGCAGGGCATATAAGGGCACAGTATAGCGCAAAAGCCCACCGAATAGCAATGCACAGCACAAAAGTTATAGCCATCACAGCCAAACTTCGCCCAACCCAACCAAACGGGGCGAAACCTGGCTTAATGTAACGTGGCAAAACCACTATTGCTGTTCTTCCCGGAGCCAAGCTGAAAATATTAGACTACCGTACTGCGTAGAAAGCCACCTAATGGCAGGCTGTAGCACTAAAGTCAAAGCTATCCACTCTGAATCTAACCAACCGCAACATACCAATCATAACCTAACTCAACCAAACGTACCGAAACCGCTGATGCTCCCCCCCCCCAGAGCCATGCAGGACAAACTAGATCACAGCAGAGCACAGAAGTCCACGGAACAGCAGTGGGTAGCACAAAAGTAAAGCTGCCCTAACCAAACCTAGCCTAACCCGACTGAACCGATCGTAACCTGACACAACCTAATGTGCGGAGGCCAAATTGGTGGCCTTCCCAGATCCAAGATGCGAATATTACAGCACTGCGGGGCGCAGAGATCCACCTGAAAACAGACTATAGCTCCAAAGTGCAAGCTACACTCACCTAACCTGACCAATCGTAACATAACCAAACGTAACGTAACTCAACATAACGTGCCGAAACCACTATTGCTGCCCTCCCCAGAGCCAAGCAGAGAATACTAGAGCACCACTATTCCTGGCATTCCCAGGGCGAAGCTGAAGATACTAGGGCGCTGTATTGCTCAGGAATCAGCGTATTACCTGACTAATTACCACTAAAATCAAAGCTACCCTTTCCAAACCTAACCAATCGTAACGTAGACAAACGTAACCTAACTCATCCCACGGAGCCGCGACCACTATCGCTGGCCTACCAAGAGCCTAGCGGAACACACTAGTGAAGAGTAGAACGCAGAAATCCTTAGAATCGCTGTTTATACCAGAAAAGTCGAAGCTACACAAAAACCAGCCCAAGCAAGCAGAACATAACCAAACATTGCCTAACTCAACCTAACGTGCCGAGAGGGCTATTGCTGCCCTCCCCAGGGACAAGCAGGACACACCAGGGCATAGTAGCCGCAGGAATCCACCGGACAGCAGTGTACAGTAAAAAAGCTGAAGCTACCATGACCAAACATAGCCTAAGCACAACTTAACCAATCGTAACCTGATCCAACATAACGTGCGGAGGCCGCTATTGCTCACCTCCCAGAGCCTGGCTGGGCATATCAGAGCCCGACAGAGCGCAGGAGTCTACCGAATAGCAGTGTAAAGATTAAAAGTTAAAGTTACCAAATCTAAACATTGCCTAGGCCAACCTAACCGAACGTAACCTGACTCAACATAACGTGTAGAGGTCACTACTACTGGCCTCCCTAGAGCGAAGCTGAAAATATTAGAGAAACGTATTGGGCAGAAATCCACCTAATAGCGGACTATAGCACTAAATTCAAGCTATCCCCTCCTAACATAACCAATCTTAGCATAACGCAACCTAACCTGCTGCGACCACTACTGTTGCCCTCCCCAGAGCCAAGAAGAGCACATTAGTGGAGAGTAGAACGCAGAAATCTATAGAATCACAGTGCGTATCAGAGAAGTCGAAGCTACACGAACATAACCCAAACAAACAGAACATAACCGAACACAGCATAACTCAACCTGACCTGCCGAAAACGCTATTGCTGCCTCCCCCAGACCGAAGTAGGACATTCTAGAGCACAGTACAGCGCAGAGATATACCCAACAGCAGTGAGCAGCACAGAAGTTAAAGCTGCCCTGACCAAACATAGCCTAACCCAACCTAACCGAACGTAGCCTAACTCATCACAACATACCGAGACAAGTATTGCTCGCCTCCCCAGAGGCAAGCTGAAAATATTTGGCACTGTAGGGCGCAGAAATCCACCTAATAGCAGGCTACACCACTAGAGTCAAAGCTGTCCTCTCCTAGCCTAACCAACCGTAACATGACCAAACATATAGTAACTCAGACTGACGTGCCGACACCGCTATTGCTGCCCTCCCCAGAGACAAGCAGGTCATGCTATTGCACAGTAGAGCGCAGAAACCACCGAATATCAGTGTACAACGCAGAAGTTAGAGCAGTCATTAACAAACAAGGCCTAACACTACGCAACCGAACGCAACATGACAAAGCATAACGAGCCGAGGCCACTATTGCTACTCTTCCCAGATCCGAGCTGAATACATTGAAGCACTGTAGTGCGCAGAAATGCGACTGACAGCAGACTGTAGGACTAAAATGGTAGCTACCGTCACCTAAGCTAACCAAACGTAACTTAACCCAAACTGAGGTGTCGCGAACACCATTGCAAGCCTAGCCCGAGACAAGCGGAACATATTAGTGGAGACTAGAGCGCAGAAGTTAATTGAATCGCCGTGTATATCAGAATAATCAAAACTGTCCAAACCAAACACAAACCAAGAGAACACAGCTAAGCATAGCGGAACTCAACCTAGTGTGCCTAAACCACAATTGCTGCCCCCACCCCCCAGAGCGAAGCAGGACATACTAGAGCACAGTAGAGCGCAGAATCCCACCGAACAGCTGTGTACGGCGCAAAAGTTAAAGGTATCCTAGAGAAACAAGGCCTAATCCAAGCTACGCGGACTTAGCCTGACACAACGTAACGTGCCGTGACCACCATCTGTGTCCCTCCCAGAGCCAAGCTGAAACTGTTACAGCGGTGTAGGGCGCAGGAATTCACATAATAGCAAACTATAGCGCTAAAGACATAGCTAGCCTCTCCATTCCTAACCAATCGTAACATAACCGTACGTAGCGCAACTCAACCGAACAATCCTCGAGCGCAATTGCTGGCCTCCCGAGAGCCAAGCAGAACACATTAGCGTAGAATAGAACGCAGAAGTCCATAAAATCGCTGTGTACATCGGAAAAGTCGAAGCTACCTAAGCACACCAGGGCATAGTAGCCGCAGGAATCCACCGGACAGCAGTGTACAGTAAAAAAGCTGAAGCTACCATGACCAAACATAGCCTAAGCACAACTTAACCAATCGTAACCTGATCCAACATAACGTGCGGAGGCCGCTATTGCTCACCTCCCAGAGCCTGGCTGAGCATATCGGAGCCCGACAGAGCGCAGAAGTCTACCGAATAGCAGTGTAAAGATTAAAAGTTAAAGTTACCCAATCTAAACATTGCCTAGGCCAACCTAACCGAACGTAACCTGACTCAACATAACGTGTAGAGGTCACTACTACTGGCCTCCCAAGAGCGAAGCTGAAAATATTAGAGAAATGTATTGCGCAGAAATCCACCTAATAGTGGACTATAGCACTAAATTCAAGCTATCCCCTCCTAACATAACCAATCTTAGCATAACGCAAAATAACCTGCTGCGACCACTACTGTTGCCCTCCCCAGAGCCAAGAAGAGCACATTAGTGGAGAGTAGAACGCAGAAATCCATAGAATCACAGCCAGTATCAGAGAAGTCGAAGCTACACGAACATAACCCAAACAAACAGAACATAACCGAACACAGCATAACTCAACCTGACCTGCCGAAAACGCTATTGCTGCCTCCCCCAGACCGAAGCAGGACATTCTAGAGCACAGTACAGCGCAGAAATATACCGAACAGCAGTGAGCAGCACAGAAGTTAAAGCTACCCTGACCAAACATAGCCTAACCCAACCTAACCGAACGTAGCCTAACTCATCACAACATACCGAGACAAGTATTGCTCGCCTCCCCAGAGGCAAGCTGAAAATATTTGGCACTGTAGGGCGCAGAAATCCACCTAATAGCAGGCTACGCCACTAAAGCCAAAGCTGTCCTCTCCTAGCCTTACCAACTGTAACATGACCAAACATATAGTAACTCAGCCTGACGTGCCGACACCGCAATTGCTGCCCTCCCCAGAGACAAGCAGGTCATGCTATTGCACAGTAGAGTGCAGAAACCACCGAATATCAGTGTACAACGCAGAAGTTAGAGCAGTCATTAACAAACATGGCCTAACACTACGCAACCGAACGCAACATGATAAACCATAACGAGCCGAGGCCACTATTGCTACTCTTCCCAGATCCGAGCTGAATACATTGAAGCACTGTAGTGCGCAGAAATCCGACTGACAGCAGACTGTAGCACTAAAATTGTAGCTACCGTCTCCTAAGCTAACCAAACGTAACCTAACCCAAACTGAGGTGTCGCGAACACCATTGCAAGCCTAGCCCGAGACAAGCGGAACATATTAGTGGAGACTAGAGCGCAGAAGTTAATTGAATAGCCGTGTATATCAGAATAATCAAAACTGTCCAAACCAAACACAAACCAAGAGAACACAGCTAAGCATAGCGGAACTCAACCTAGTGTGCCTAAACCACAATTGCTGCCCCCACCCCCCAGAGCGAAGCAGGACATACTAGAGCACAGTAGAGCGCAGAATCCCACCGAACAGCTGTGTACGGCGCAAAAGTTAAAGGTATCCTAGAGAAACAAGGCCTAATCCAAGCTACGCGGACTTAGCCTGACACAACGTAACGTGCCGTGACCACCATCTGTGTCCCTCCCAGAGCCAAGCTGAAACTGTTACAGCGGTGTAGGGCGCAGGAATTCACATAATAGCATACTATAGCGCCAAAGACATAGCTAGCCTCTCCATGCCTAACCAATCGTAACATAACCGTACGTAGCGCAACTCAACCGAACAATCCTCGAGCGCAATTGCTGGCCTCCCGAGAGCCAAGCAGAACACATTAGCGTAGAATAGAACGCAGAAGTCCATAAAATCGCTGTGTACATCGGAAAAGTCGAAGCTACCTAAGCCCAACCCAAGCAAACAGAACATATCCAAACACAACGCAACTCATCCTAACGTACCGAGACCGCTATTGCTGCCCTCCCAGAGCCAAGCAGGGCATACCTGAGAACAGTAGAGCACAGACATCAACCGAATGGCTGTGTAAAGAGCGAAAGTTATAGCTACACTAACCAAGCTTAGCCCAACCCAGCTTAAACGATCGTAACCTGCCCCAAAATAACGTGCCGAGGCCACTATTGGTGGCCTTCCCAGAGCAAAGCTGCAAGTATTAGAGCACTGTGGGGCGCAGAGATCCACCTAATAGGAGGCTATAGCACTAAAGTCAAAGCTATCAGCTCCCAAACTAACCAATTGTAACATAACCGAACGTTACGCACCTCAACAAAACGTCCCGCGACCACCATTGCTGGCCCACCCAGAGACAAGGAGAGCACACTTGTGAAGAGTGGAACGCAGATATCCAAAGAATCGCAGTGCGTGCCAGAAAAGTTGGAGCTACCCAAAACTAAGCCCAAGCAAACAGAACATTGCCAAACATGGCCTAGCACAAACTAACGTGCTGAGAAGGCTATTGCTGCCCCCCGCGGCGCCATGAAGGTCACACTAGAGCACAATAGTTTGCAGAAATCAATAGAATAGCAGTGTACGGCACTAAAGTTAAAGCTACCCTGACAAAACTTACCCTAATCCAACCCAAGCGGTCGTAACGTGACCAAACATAACGTGCCGAGAACAATATTTCTGACCATCCCAGAGCCAAGCTGAACATACCACAGCACAGCGGGGCGCAGAAATCCACCTAACCGCAGACTATAGTACGAAAGTAAAGCCTATCGTCTCGTAACCTACCCAATAGAAGCATAACCATACGTAACTTAACCCTGCTAACGTGCCGTGACCACTATCGCTGGTCTCCACAGAGCCAAGCAAAACATTAATGGAGAGCAGAACGCTGGAATCCATAGAATCGCCGTGTATATCATGAAATTCAGAATTACCCAAACCTAACCCAGACCATCAGAATATAATCAAACTTAGCCCAACGCAAACTAACGTGCCGAAACCGCTATTGCCGCCCCCTCCCCCATAGCCAAGCAGGATGTCCTACAGCACAGTAGATCGCAGAAGTCCACCGAATCTCAGTGTACAGGGCATCAGTTAAAAATAACCTCACAAGACAAAGCATAAGCTAGCCGAATCGAACATAGCCTAACGCAGCATACCGTGCAGAAGCCACTATTGCTGGCATTCCCAGAGTCAGGCTGAGTACATTAGTGTACTCCAGGGTACAGAAATCCACTTAATAGCAGACAATAGCACTAAAATAAATGACATTCTGTCCTAACAAATCCGAAACCAAGGTAACCAAACATAACCCAACTCAACCTAACGTGCCGTGATGACTATTGTTGGCCTCCCCAGGGCCAAGCAGAACATATTAGTGGAAAGCAGCACGCAGGAATCCATAGAATCGCAGTGCATATCGGAAAAGTCAGGGTTAACCAAACTTAAGCCAAACCGACAGAACATAGCAACACGTAACCTATCTGAACCTAACGAGCTGGGACCCCCATTGCTGCCCTCTCCAGTGCCATGCAGGACATGCTAGAGTACAGTAGATCGCAGAAGCCCACCGAATAGCAGAGTACAACACAAAGGTTGAAGCTGTTCTGACCAAACAATGCCTAACCCAACCAAACCGAACGTAACATGCGACAGTGTATCGTGCAGAGGCCACTATTGCTGGCATTTCCAGGGACTAGCTGAAGGCATTAGAGCTCCCTATGGCGCAGGAATCCACCTAATATACCCAACCAAACGGAACGTAACATGCGACAGTGTATCGTGCAGAGGCCACTATGGCTGGCATTTCCAGGGACTAGCTGAAGGCATTAGAGCTCCCTATGGCGCAGGAATCCACCTAATAGCAGACCATAACACTGAAGTCAATGATACCCTATCCAAACTTAGCCAAACTTAACATAACCAAACGTAAAGAAACTGAACCTAACGTGCCGCGACCACTATTGCTGGCCACACCACAGCCAAGCAGAGGACCATAGTGGGGAGTAGAATGCAGAAATCCATATAACCGCTGTGTATATCAGAAAACTCGATGCTACCAAAGCCTCACCCAAACCAACAGAACAATGCCAAACATAGCATATGCCAAACTAACGTGCCTAGACCGCAATTGCCGCACTCCCAGAGCCAAGCAGGGCATACCAGAGCACAGTAGTATGCAGAAGTCCGTCAAATAGCAGTGTACAGCACAAAAGATAAAGCTACCAAAACGTAGCCTCACTCGTAGTAACGTGCCGAGACCGCCGTTGCTGGTCATGCCAGAACGAACCTGAGAGTATTAGAGAACGGTAGGGCGCAGTAGTCCACCTAATAGCAGAATACAGCACTAATGGCAAAGCTAACCTCTCCCAACCTAGAGAAACGTAACATGACCGAACGTATCCTAACATACCATGACATGCCGCGACCAATATTTCTGGCCTCCACAGAGCCAAGCATGACGTACTAGAGCGCAGTAGAGCGCAGAAATCCAATGCATAGCAGCGTACAGCACAAAAGTTAAAATTATCCTGACCAAACTTTGCCTAAGCCAACATAGCCTAGCGTAACATGACCCAAAGTAACGTGCCTGGACAACTATTGCTGGCGTTCCCATGGCCAAACCGAAAATATTAACGCACTGCAGGGAGGTGAAATCCACCCAAAAGCAGACTGTGGCACTAAAGTCAAAGCTACCCTCTCCTAACGTACCCAAACGAAACCTAAATAAACCTAACGTGCCGCGACATCTATTTCAGGCCTGCGCATAGCCAAGCGGTACCCATTAGTGGA